>NW_007186261.1:75614-81309 GCF_000164805.1 Carlito syrichta
GCACTCCAGTCTGGGCGACAGAGTGAGACTCCAACTCAAAAAAAAAAAAATAATAATAATAATGTAATGTGCCTGCTGATAAAATACCAAGTAGAGGCCATGGAAGGAATGTACTTTATTTAGTGGTGATGAGTATTTTATGCCAAAAAAGTTGGATGATAATCTCAAGGCAGGTTCAAAAAGGTTAATTTTCACACATATAAACTTGTCCACACTCCCACTGGGCTTACACAAGGGTTTGAAAGGAATAGTGACCACGACTCTGCTTGTGCTGCACCAGGCCAACAGTGAGAATGCCTAGGTTTATCCTGAAGAGTCATGAAAGGTACTTGGAATCACATTTCACTTGGAGGTCATTTAGCAGAGTTAAGGAGGAGCAGAATTCATTAAGGCTAACCCGAGAAGTGATGAGTAGCTATGAACTTGGAAATCAGTTTCCCATTGAGAGGGTAGGCTAGTTTTACACACGAGTAATATGGGTGGTTTATATTCAATGTGTGTGAAGAGCCCCTGGAATCCAAATATCTCCCTTATTAGACTTCTTCCTATGTCTGGAATCCCCAAACTGGTAATTTCTTCAACTACAGATATCCGAAGGATTCCTTTGTGCAGAATACATAGTGACAAAGAGAGGAGCATGGCCTTTGGAGACAGACAACTTGGAGTTTGAATCCTGACTCTGTTTCTTAATAATTCTTTAGTCTGGCAAGATACTTAACTTCTTTGATTCTCAATTTTCCCATTTGTATATAATACGAGTAATAACAGCTAACTTGTAGGTTGTGAGGATAAATAAGTAAAATGACACAACTAAAGCATCTAGAAAAAATCAGAGTGCCCAGGAAATGGTCACTGTAGAACTCAAAATGTCTGGAGCAGCACACTAAGGTATAACAGAAATGTTACCATACTAGTCTACTAGCTCCTTGGAAAGAAATGTCAGAGAAACTGGGATAAAACACAAGTTTTGTAGAAAGGAGAGAAAAAAAAAAAAACTAGTATGTGACACTTTCAACTCATAATTTCTGAAACTCCAGAGAGACCCAGAGTTGTTTCAGCACTTGACAACCAGAGCAAAGGGGCAGGGTGGGGAAGGGAAACTGGTGGAGAATTAAGCATTGACCTTGGAATGAATTATATGTTTTGGGGAATGTTTGAAGCAAATCACTCTGAGTCTAAAGGGAAGGAAATGTGGAGAGGATATAAACAGTACAGGTGATGAGAACTCAGACCTTACGCTGTGAGCAACAAAAAACCCAATGCCTTAGGTTTGGATGCCTGACAAAGGAACAACCTGTTGATCAGGAAATGCTGCTTCTAAGGTTTGGCATTCTGGGTTGATGGCATCCAGAAGGCCTGGCACTCCTAGGGTTTTTTTCTTCCTTCTCAATCCTACCCACAGGAACAGGTATGAATCAGGATCAACTCACACAAATGACTCACATGTCAACAAGATGTATTGAGGAAAGAAGTATTTACCTCATTTCACCACCACTCCCAAGGCATTGGACAGTGCATCCTACCTGGATGTCTCACCTTACCTTCCCTGTGAATATCCAGATTATCACATTTCCTGACACTACTTGAAAACAAATGCTGACTTACAAAATGTACCAATGTATATATGATATAGATGTATATAATTCTGCATGCAAGATACAAGTTTTAGAAATGTCACTCTATACATTCATAATTATTTCACAATGTATACCTTTGCCCTATCATATAGGATGCCCATCATGTCCTAGGCTTGAAAAATAATTTTAATCATACGATATTTCTTTTATAACCGTCCATCTCTTCACCTTTAAAGTGAGGTCTTCAGTGTTATAATTCCCTAGCTTCAACTCTTGCACCCTTCAAGCCTGAACTTCATAGATGGTTTTGCATGTTCATTATGGTTGTGCATGAAAATGTAAAGGCATAGTCTCGTACGTACATAGTTAAGAGCATAGCCTTGATGTTGCTATAGTAATACCAAGGTCATATCTGTAGCAAGGTTCACAAATGCAATTATGTCAGCAAAACACTTGGACATGATTAGGCTTTACTTTGAGTACATAGAGTTGATGTCTGAAGGGTATTTAATCAAAAGCATTTTTAAAAGTATTATAGTATTTCTATCAGAAGTGCAAATTATCTTCAAATTTTTCTCAGGAAAGATGTAAAATGACTTAAAATATCAACTTTTCACCACATTGTAACAAAGATGAAACAAACTGCACAAACTTTTATTTTGCCTTTGCTTAGAAGATTTTTAAAAAATTAAAGGAACAAAATAAGTGAAATTATGAAGTTTGAAATTAAGTTTGCAGAAAATCACTTTTTTCATACTTAATTTCTTCTAATGCAAGTTTCTTTCACCAAATGCATGTTCTTTTCTTCAAAATGCTTATAAATATTGATAGAAACATGAAGTCCCAGGCATATTTAATGTAATTAGGACAATGATTAGCACTTCTTAGGTACTGAGAAAATATTATTTCCTTTCCTAGGAGTATTGGCTCTTCTTATATATAGGTAGCACTTTTTCAGAATATAATTTTAAAATTTCTGTAAAAAGAAAGTTTAAAAATTCCATCTTCTGGATATATATTTTTGCCTAAGAATTAACATTTGTCAATAAAGATCTTTTTAAAAGATCTATATTAACATCTTAGTAAACAGTAGTGTGAACTTAATTAAGTTTTAGAATTGCATTTTTATCATGGACTATTTCTCAGGCCACAGACCATCATTCAAAATCTTGCTTCAGTACCTGTTAATGTAGAGGATATGAGAGGTGAGGAATGAATGTGCACTTATGCCAGAAAATAATCTAAAAACGAATGAATTTTTTAAAAAAAATCAATATCCTGTGGTTTTCTTAATTATTTTAGAAATAATTAAAAATAAATTAATTCTAAAGTTCTGATTAATTTGTTTTTAATTGATGTTTTACTGTATCATGATAAAAATCTGCCTCATTAGTAAGTATGGCAACAAGTAAAGAGAATATTAATTAAAACTGAAACAACTTTGGTTTTTAGTTATTAAAAAATTTATTAAGTATTGATTGAGTAGTTTCTGAAAAAGAAACTCAACATTTTCTTTTTTGGGTATAAAATAAATACAGTTTATTCAGTTTACATATTATGTTATTGACTGGCTTTTATACCTATGGTAGAACTTACATGTAAATAGAAAATGAGAATTGATGAGGACTGTCCAAATAGCCTGAAGAGTACTTATAAATACTCCCTTGAGACTTGAAGTCAATGACAAAATAGATCCCGAAGTTAAACACACACACACACACACACACACACACACACACACACACACACACACACACGAGAAGCTAAAGTAAGAATGATATAAACAACTGATTTTTTTTTTTTTTCATTAATCAGTAGTTTTTATTATGGTTTTGTGGGGTACAGTTAAGGGTAGGTGTACAATGACGTTTCATTCAGGCACCCTGTAGATAAGAAGTGTTTTCCCATCCCCCGACAGATATTTGCTACTGTTAATCCCATCCCCCCTTCCCCCCATAGTTTCCCAGTACCATCCTTCATTTTCTCATAGTATTGCATTGGATGTTCAAGGTCCATTATATGAGTGAGAACATGTGATATTCGGATTTTTGTTTTTGTGAGAGGTCACTCAGTATTATAGACTCTAGTTCCATCCAGGTTGCAGCGAAATTCATGATTTTGTTCTTTTTTATGGCTGCGTAGTATTCCATCGTGTATATGTACCACATTTTTTTAATCCAGTCCTCTTTTGATGGGCAGCATGGTTGTTTCCAGGTTCTTGCTATTGTGAACAACGCTGCGATAAACATACGTGTGCAGGTATCTTTTTTATAGAGTGATTTGTGTTCTTCAGGGTATATTCCCAGTAGGGGGATTGCAGGGTCATATGGAAGGTCAATTTTTAGAGCTTTTAGGAATCGCCACACTGCTTTCCACAGAGGTTGCACTAGTTTACACTCCCACCAACAGTGTAGAAGTGTTCCCTTTTCACCACACCCTCTCCAGCAGCTGTTATTTATTGAGTTGTTGATAATTGCCATTCTGACTGGAGTTAGGTGGTATCTCAGTGTGGTTTTGATTTGCATCTCCCTGATGATTAGTGAGGTTGAGCATTTCTTCATGTGTTTGTTGGCTACTCGAATGTCTTCTTTTGTGAAGTGTCTGTTCATGTCTTTTGCCCATTTTATAATGGGGTTGTTTGTTTTCTTCTTTCAGTACGCTTCAGTTCCTTGTAGATCCAGGATGTTAAGCCTTTGTCAGACCTACAGTTGGCAAATACTTTTTCCCAGTCTGTAGGCTGTCTCCCTGCTCTCTTGATGGTTTCTTTGGCTTTGCAGAAGCTTGTCAGTTTAATAAGGTCCCATTTGTCTATCTTCTCTCTTAAGTCCTGTGGGTTTCGGGTTTTGTACAGGAATTGGATGCCAGTTCCGATTTCCATGAGAGTATTTCCTTCCTTTTCTAAGGTTCTTATGGTTTGAGGTTTTACATTTAGGTCTCTGATCCATTTGGAGTTAACCTTTGTGCATGGGGATAGATAGGGGTCCTGTTTCAATCTTCTGCATGTGGTCAGCCAATTCTCCCAGCACCATTTACTGAATAGGTTCTCCTCTCCCCATTGGTAGGTGGTGGGGGCTTTGTCGAAGATGAGTTGGTTGAGAAATTGAGGTTTTGCTTCTGGAATCTCAATTCTGTTCCATTGATCTATATGCCTGTTCCTGTACCAATACCAAGCCGTTTGATGATGTAGCTTTATAAGTAAAGTTTGAAAATCTGTATTGTGATACCACCTGCTTTGTTTTTTTTGCTGAGGATTGTTCTGGCTAATTCTTGGATGTTTGTGTTTCCATATGAATTCCTGTGTTGTTTTTTCTAGGATCTGAAAAGAATGTTGTTGGTAATTTAATGGGTATTGCATTGAATTTGTAGATTGCCTTAGGTAAGATGGACATCTTCACAATGTTGATTCTTCCGATCCATGAGCATGGGATATTTTTCCACTTGTTCATGTCGGCTTTGATTTCTTTGAGCAGTGTTTTGTAATTTTCATTGTAAAGGTCTTTCACGTCTCTGGTCAGGAAGATGCCAAGGTATTTCATTTTTTTTGTGGCTATTGTGAATGGAACTGTGTTTTTTATTTGGGTTTCTGTTTGTTTATTATTGGTGTAGAGAAATGCGATTGTCTTTTGTACATTTATTTTGTATCCTGAGACTTTGCCAAAGGCTTTTATCAATGTAAGGAGACCTTTGACAGATTCTCTTGGGTTTTCAAGGTACACCATCATGTCATCTGCATAGAGAGATAACTTGACTTCCTCTTTTCCTATTTGAATACCTCTGATTGCCTCCTCTTCTCTGATTGCTTTAGCCAGGACTTCCAATACTATGTTGAACAGGAGGGGAGAGAATGGGCATCCTTGTTTAGTTCCAGTTTTCAGGGGAATTGGTTCCAATTTTTGTCCATTTAGGAGTATGCTGGCTGTGGGTTTCTCGTAGATGGCTTTTACTATTTTGAGGTATGTTCCTCGTATGCCTAGATGTTCAAGGGTTTTTATCAAGAAGGGGTGCTGGATTTTATCAAAAGCTTTTTCTGCATCTAGTGATATGATCATGTGGTTTTTGTTTTGACATCTGTTGATGTATTTAATTACATTTATGGTTTTACGAATATGAACCAGCCT
>NW_007186262.1:0-510 GCF_000164805.1 Carlito syrichta
AAGGCTGAGGTGGAAGGATCGCCAGAGGCCAGCAGGTTGAGGCTGAGGTGGCCGGGAGTAGCCACGGCAGCAAAGTGAGACTACAACTCAAAAAAAAAAAAAAAATTGAGGAGTGGCAAGAGGAAAATAGGAAGGAGCTGATGTCAGAAATGACAGCAGTAAAGAATACTGTGATGGAAATAAATAACAAACTAATAAGCATGGAAAGCAGAATTAGCCAAGCAGAAGAATCTCAGAGCTCAAAGATCAAAACACAGAACTAACCCAAACTGTCAAAAGCATAGAAAAGAAGCTAAAAAAGACAGAACAAAAACTTCAAGAGATGAATGATCACTTCAAGAGACCGAACCTAAGAGTAATTGACCTTTCTGAGACAGAGAGAGACACAGAGGCCACACCCCAAGAAACATTTCATGAAATCATTCAAGAAAACTTTCCTCATCTCATCAATGATGAAAAAATTCAAACACAAGAGATTCAGAGAACCCCTACAAGACAACAAATGAGAAG
>NW_007186263.1:0-1147 GCF_000164805.1 Carlito syrichta
GGGTATTAATTGTAATAAAGAAAAGAGTTCTTGATTTTATCTACCTTCCTGAGCTGTTATATGTGGAATTGCATGGTAGAAAAAATGAAAATGGCAGAATAATTTCCTTTGTCATTTGGTCAGGCTGTGCATTACAAATACCACAATCTTAATGGTAGATATAATTGTAATATGGTTTGGTTCTGCAAAGGACAGCTAGGAGCACTTGAATTGTATCACAAAAGTTTCCCCCAATAAATCAATTTTTTTTGCTCTGAGAATTAAAAATTAAAAATAACTTTAAAAAGATAAAGGTAACTCTTAGGTCTGTAGTAGTCCTTGATAACATGATTGCCTGTCTTAGCATAATATGTATTATGTATGATGAGATGTATCTACAATAAAAACAAGGCAACTTGTTTTAAAATAGTTAACTTAATATATATCATATCCTGAACTCACTACTGCATTAATGGTTTCACTTTCACCTAGGCTCAATCTCCTTGGCATAAAGTCATTACCCATGGTGCTTAATCATAAGATTCAGTTGTGGTTACTTCCTTCCCCCAGAGTTGAAATTCAGACACAACAACCCAAGGCCAAAAAATATCACAATTTTCACCACGTAAAATTGTTATCAATATATAGTTTCTTTCAGATATTTTGTTCTTTTAAACGCCACAGGTAGTTGACAAAGGAGAAGTTTGAAGAATCTCTATCAATATCAAGGCATTTCAGATCAATTCTCAAAGAAAGAACTGTAGAATATCCATTGTCAGCCATAAGAATATCTATTGAAAATAGAGTGTAGAATATGTGTCAATTGATGTAACAAGCCTCTGTAATCTGACAGCTTTTCTCAGTGCTTGTGCTGTTGGATCAATGTTGGGGTAGGTGGAAAAAAATCTTGTCTAAATTATTGTTGCACACACTGTGGTTTCTCCCCAGAGCTGGAAACACCAGAGCTCTTAATTTTATATTCACCCATGTTGTTTTTAAACCACATATTCATAGCCTCGTTGTTCCATTTGGTTCCTTGGTTCAAATTAGTCATGGTACTCCTTTGGGAAAATGCAACTTTTTAGCAAATTTAATCTTAAAGATAAAGATTAGCTGGATATCAGTCTTTACAGACTCTCACTCTAGTTGGGCATCTATGTGAAAAATA
>NW_007186264.1:0-312 GCF_000164805.1 Carlito syrichta
ATCCATCCAAGTTGCTGCAAAATCCGTATATTTGTCCTTCTTTATGGCTGCATAATATTCTATTGTGTATATGTACCACTTTTTTTTAATCCAGTCCAGTTTCGATGGGCAACATGGTTAGTTCCACGTTTTTGCTCTTGTGAACGCAGCTGCAACAACAATACATGTGCAGGTATCTTCTTTGTAGAATAATTTGAGTTCCTCCGGGTATATTCCAAATAGGAGATTTGCTGGGTCCTATGGAAGGTCGATTTCTAGTTCTTTCAGAAATTTCCAGACTGTTTTCCAGAGAGGTTGCACTAGTTTGCACTC
>NW_007186265.1:0-633 GCF_000164805.1 Carlito syrichta
TATGTAAACTTTCATTCTGTGTGCTGTTTATGTGTACACATGCTTGGGGCCAAAAATAATGAAAGGAAAGAATATACTTCAACTTCGAAATAGGGGTCACCCTTGAGGAGGGGAAAAAATGGGCTTGAAAAAGTCCTTTCTAACTGTACATAGAGTGTTTTGTTCTTTTCACCACCTCTTCCACCCTCAAGATCTCAAGCAAACATATCAAAACATTGGCATTTATTAAATATCAGTAGTGTGTGTTATATTGTTCTCTATGCTTTTCTGGGTATTCAAAATATTTCTTAATAATAAGGGGAAATAAAAGAAAGCAGAAAGCATTATAAGATCTGATTGATTGATTAAGTTGGAGTCTTACTCCATCACCCAGACTGGAGTACAGTGGCATGCTCACGGCTACCCCAGTGTCAAACTGCTGGGCTCAGATGATTCTTCCACCTCAGCCTTCCAAGTAGCCAGAACTACAGGCACACACTACCACACCTAGCTAACTTTTTTATTTATTGTAGAGATGAGGTCTCGTCAAGTTGCCCAGGTTGTTCTCGAACCTGCAGGTTCAGGCAATCCCTCGCTTTGTGTTGGGAGGCAACATCTATAGCTACATGGCTGAGGCCTGTAAAGGCCCATCTG
>NW_007186266.1:0-1080 GCF_000164805.1 Carlito syrichta
TAATGAACATTTGTATACCTAACCCTGAATTGTACCCCACATCTTTAAAATAAAAAACATAAAAGTTTTTTGAAAAAGAGTATAATGGGAGAAACTGAGTTTATTTTTTCTACTCACTTGGGAAATCAGTCTTCAAAGACAAACAAAAGATGTCAAAAGTTATGGTCACTTAATTAAGCCATGTGTTAAGAGTTGAATTCTAGATAGTCAATACAAATTACTCTAGCAAGGTCTGTGTCAACTCATTCTTTTTTTTTTTTTTAATTGCTGCCATATAAACTTGACAGCCACAGATGTCTAGATTTACAGGGCCATTCTCTCTCTTTTTTTCTTTTTGAGTTGGAGTCTCACTCTGTCGCCCAGGCTGGAGTGCAGTGGCACACTCGCGGTCACCCCAGTGTCGACCCAAGGGGCTCCGGCAATCCTTCCACCTCAGCCTTTCAAGTAGCCGGAACTACAGGCGCATGCTACCACTCCCGGCAAATCTTCTAGTTATTGTAGAGACAAGGTCTTGCCAAGTTTCCCGGGTTGGTCTCAAACTCATGGGCTCAGGCAATCCACTCACCTCATCCTCCCGAAGTGCTGGAATTACAGGCTGAGCCACCGAGCCTGGCATACAGAGCCATTCTCTTAAGATACTGAGTGAAATGACACTATCAGCTCTCTTGAATTTAGGGTCTAAACTTGCTAACATTTGATGTAAATCTCTGATAAATTATAAGACACAGAATTGAAAAGTTGGTTTCTAAGGACATTATTTAGGGAACATACTATTGCTAGGTAACAAGTTATTAGATTTAATTACAGAGCAGTTGTGGAGAAGAATGATAAATCACAGGTTAAAAGCAAGTCTCTGTAGTGTAGGATGTAAATACAATTGAGAGCCCGCAGGTTAATCAACACAAATTACCTAATTTTTCCAAAGGAAAATCTGTACAAAATGAATGATCTAGGAGCTCCAAATACATGCTGTTTGCCTTCAGGAGGGCTAAGTCTCATCACCCAGTTCAAGGATAGCAATTCAGTTGTTTTTACCCCTAATATAGACTGAGCATCCCTAACCTGAAATGCTCCAAAATC
>NW_007186267.1:0-409 GCF_000164805.1 Carlito syrichta
TTCTCCATTTCATTTAGGTTATCAAATTTGTTTCCATATAGGTGTACATAGTAATCTCTGGTAATCTTTGTCTTTCCTTGGGGTCAGTTGTGATTTGATCTTTTGTATTTCTGATTTTGTTTATTTGGGCTTTTTCTCTCTTTTTCTTGGTCATTGTGTTTAGGGGCCCATCAATCTTGTTAATTCTTTCAAAGAACCAGCTTTTTGGTTTTTTTATGTTTTCTATGTTATTTTTGTCTTTGGTTTCCCATATTTGGGCTCTTATTTTGGTGATTTGGATTCTTCTGCTCAAGTTGGGGTTTTGGTGGTCTTCTCTTTCCAACTCCCTTAGGTGATTTGTAGGCTCTCTACTTGTGATCTTTCCATTTTCTTGATGTGTGCTCATAGAGATATAAATTCCCCTTTTAGA
>NW_007186268.1:0-775 GCF_000164805.1 Carlito syrichta
GGCACAGAAATTTAAAACATCTCTTAATAAATTCAATTAACTTTTGACTAAAAGATAGAATTAAATTTTCATGTTAATCAAAATATAAATAAAACTACAGACAAAATGTCAAGATTGAAGGGTTCCACAATGAATAATTAAAGCATGCTGAGTTCCTTGTAGTGTTCAGGAGGGTAATAAAAGGATAATTAACTTTAGACACTGACAAAAAAATATACAGTTAAGAGTGTATGTCAAAAATCTAAAAGAAGGCTGTACATTGTGGTGCATGCTTGTAGTTCTGGCTACTCGGAAGGCCTAGGCTGGAGGATCTCTTGACTCTAGGAGTTCAAGTCCATCCTTGAAAGGAAAAGAAAATGTAAAAGTAACAACTGAAAGAATGGTTTCCAAACACCACAAAAGAAAAGGGAAAATACAGAAAATCCTTACCAGTTCAACAATAGATTACTGATATAATTTAGGAAAAAGCATGTGTTCAGATTACTCACCAATACTTTTTCAAAAATTAATAATTTTATACTAATTATTTAAAAATCAACTAAAATAACCTGTTATGCTTTATATATATTATATATATATATATCAGAGTTATAATATAAAAAAAAAAAATTAGGATAAGTTGGTGATGATAGTGGCTAGTGTTAGTGTTTGGGTGTGCATAGCATGTGCCAGGATTTATAAATATTTTATTTTTATTTATTTATTTTTTTGAGTTGGAGTCTTACTCTGTCGCCCAGACTGGAGCGCAGTGGCCACTCCCGGCCACCGCAGCCTC
>NW_007186269.1:0-2385 GCF_000164805.1 Carlito syrichta
TCTGGGCCCAACACTTAACCTCTCAGCCTCCACTTCCTCCCGGGGGTCGGAGTAGAAACACGTGCTTCCCAGGGTTGTGAGGATTCCAGGGGACATACAAGAGGTGCAAGGCCCCTGGCACTTGAGTCATAGCCACTGTTGTTACTTGCAGAGGCACTTTCTATAACAGCAAGTCTGAGATCTAGTGAGTTGGAAATGCAGACTCCTTCTGGAGCCTCTGGCTACCTGCAGAATTGAAAATTCTTCAGTCAAGTGACCGATGGGCTTCCTTGTCAGCTGCAGCAAACCAGGAGCTGAAACGCCACTTGACTTAAGTTCCCACTAAACTCCAAGACCAACTAAGGTGAGCTAGACAGAAATCACAGAGCATTTTGTTGCAATGTGAGCAATTCTCAGTGGTTGATGGGACTGGATAATGCCTTAGGGCCACTAAAAGCCTAGTGTCCTCTGTGGACTTAAAGCCCAAGAACATTCTAGAAAGCCTCCTAAGCTTGTGCAACAGTTGTGGCATGGCATAGCCCAGCCAACAACGGAATCTGGATGACTTCCCCTCCTTCTTGCATCTACTCTTCAGGTTGTCCCTTGAAGAAAGATTTATTAGAAAGGCCGTTCCCCACACCCACCAGCCTGCTGCCTGTGGCGGCCGGAGAGTTCCAGTGATAACAACAGCGGTTTCCTGGACCATCAATAAAATAAGACACACACCTGCAAAATGAGGAACCAGTTTACTGAACAGCTGAAGAGAGCAAAAATAGTGAATTTAGCTACATTTATACACACAGAGCAGGAAAGGCTACACCGTTCCGTTCCCCCTTTCCTCACACAGAACAGGCTTACGGGAGGCCAGTGCCAGGGGCGGAGTCCTGTGCGTGGTGGATGTGAATTAGGCTCCACGTGGGCCAGACAGCAGTCGCCCAGAGTGCAACCACACACTCTTCTCCTGGCTGAGAACACCAGCCCTCCTTCTTGGCCTCTTTTAAGTGAGGCCTATTTGTTTTCAGGCAGGAGGAGGTTACACCTGTAGTGTCTGCTTCATGGCCAGCCCCACGGTGCTTGGACAAGCTGCCCTCCCCTGTGAAAGCATCGCGCCGGGTCTACAGCCTCCGGGTTGCCAGCAGACAGAAAGCTGGGACTTCACGCAGGCAGGAGGGCACGGCCACTTCTGCTCCAGGCCACGTTCTCTGGTGTTCCCGGAGCTTCACAGGGTTTTGGCGAGCCGGTATTCCCGGAAAGCCAGGAAAGCATGGACCGTTTCTTGCTGGCCGTGGCTGCTCAGGCAGCAGCAGTTACTACCTCCCTGGCGGAATTCCAGGGCGTCAATGGCGATGTCCCGTGAAGGCGTGGCATCCCCCCAGGGTGGTGCAGGCGTGCCACCAGCTTCCACTTCTGCAGCGGAACGTGTCCATCTCCGGCACAAGCTTGTAAAAAAATACTTTTAGGGAATAGACTGTACAGAGCTAGGCGTGAACACCGTCCCTTACGATGCCGAAAGATGTGTATAAATACTCTACAGGCATGGAGTCACTCCAGTGGAAAGGGCTTGCCGGTGAGGCCACGACACACCGCCGTCAGCATGCCCAAAGAGAAACGACTTCCACAGCAGGAGCAGGGAAGGGATCTGTGCCGTGTCTACACACGTGGTGCACTGGAGACAAGTTACAGTTCCCACTGACTACCCGGGACGGGAGAACTCGGCGGCACCAGGAGGCCGGCCCTGTGGAAAATACCTGTTGACACAACACTTTTGAGGGGAATCGCAGCACTTTGAAAATCAGCCACATGGACAGATGCTCCTTCTGCGGGCCCGATGAGCAGCCATCCCAGGCGGGTCCCGTGGGGAAGAGCAGGCGCCTCAGGCCCCACCTAGACGCGCGGAAATCACGCCTCTGTCTCTCTCCCCGGCTCCCTGGCATCCAGGGTCGCTGACACCCACCCAGTCACCTGCCCCCTCTGCGCCCCATCGTGGTGAGTGGCTGACAGGCGCTGGGCGCAAACCAGGCTGAGACGGACTTCCCTGGAGGCCCAGCCCCAGTTCCGGCCCCAGGTTGCAGGGTGAACAAGGAGGCGGAGGAAGCGGAGAGAGCGCACGTCCCGATCCCCTGAAGCTCGTCCCCGCACGTGGCATCTAATCTGGCATTTCGATATTTAGCTTGGGAGGTGGGAGCACATACTTCCCAGGGCTCTGGGTAATGACCACCCTGGCCTTCTTTCGGAACATGGGGGCGATTTTAGGAGGTTCCGGAACTGGGGTTTCTTCCGTTTCCTCGTGGTCTTCGTGATGGAGATCGTAGGAAATGTTTCCGTATTCTCGCAAAAATGGGAAGATTTCAAGCAGAAACTGACAGAAATCTTTGCGGATGCCAAACCACCCTGGAAAATAAGAAT
>NW_007186270.1:0-676 GCF_000164805.1 Carlito syrichta
GTACAGTTAAGGGTTAGGTATACAAATACGCTTCATTCAGGCACCCTTGTTGATAAGAGGTGTCTCGCCATCCCCAGACAGATATTTACTACTGTTAATTCCATCTCCCTTCCCCTCCCCCCCATAGTTTCCCACCACTGTCAGTCATTTTCTTACAGTATTACGTTGGATGTTCAAGGTCCACTATATGAGTGAGAACATGTGATACTCAGATCTTTGTTTCTGCGAGAGGTCACTCAGTATTACAGACTCTAGTTCCATCCAGGTTGCTGTGATATTCATGATTTTGTTCTTTTTTATGGCTGCATAGTATTCCATCATGTATATGTACCACATTTTAAAAATCCAGTCCTCTTTTGATGGACAGCATGGTTGCTTCCAGGTTCTTGCTATTGTGAATAATGTTGTGATAAACATATGTGTGCAGATATCTTTTTTATAGAGTGATTTGAGTTTTTTAGGATATATTCCCAGTAGGGGGATTGCAGCATCATATGAGAGGTCAATACTTAGAGCTTTTAGGAATAGCCATATTGTTTTCCAAAGAGTTTGCACTTGTTTGCACTCCCACCAACAGTGTAGAAGTGTTCCTTTTTCACCACACCCTCTCCAGTAACTGTTATTTTTTGAGTTATTGATAATTGCCACTCTGACTGGAGTTTAGGAGGTATCTCAA
>NW_007186271.1:0-532 GCF_000164805.1 Carlito syrichta
TTCATTATCAGTATTTTTTATTATGGTTTTGTGGGGTACAGTTAAGGGTTAGGTGTACAATTACGTTTCATTCAGGCACCCTGTTGATAAGAGGTATTTTCCCATCCCCCGAAAGATATTTGCTACTGTTAATCCCATCCCCCTCCCCACCATGGTTTCCCAGTACCGTCAGTCATTTTCTTATAGTATTGCATTGGATGTTCAAGGTCCATTATATGAGTGAGAACATGTGATATTCGGATCTTTGTTTCTGTGAGAGGTCACTCAGTATTATAGACTCTAGTTCCATCCAGGTTGCAGCGAAATTCATAATTTTGTTCTTTTTTATGGCTGCGTAGTATTCCATCGTGTATATGTACCATAGTTTTTTAATCCAGTCCTCTTTTGATGGGCAGCATGGTTGTTTCCAGGTTCTTGCTATTGTGAACAACGCTGCGATATACATACGTGTGCAGGTATCTTTTTTATAGAGTGATTTGTGTTCTTCAGGGTATATTCCCAGTAGGGGGATTGCAGGGTCATATGGAAGGAC
>NW_007186272.1:0-810 GCF_000164805.1 Carlito syrichta
TTTTAGAGGACTGAAAAATAGAAAGTTGGTCAGAGAATAAAAATTCTGAGGAATACTGAGAGACCAGTTTAGATGAGTCATCATATGGAAACTTCCTTAAAAAAAACCGTCATTACACAAAAATTCCCTTTTCAATATAAATTGCTTCACAAATTGTCAAAAACTTTCAATGTGATTATTTGATAAAACTAGAATAAACTCCTTAGTCTTATAAAAAAAGGAAAAAAGCAGGAGCTCCAGTCCATGATTTTACCACTTGCCAGTAGTGTAATCTTTAATTTCCTAACCTTTCCATGTCTTTGTTTCCTTAACCATATAGAAAGTGGATAATTATATCTTCTTCACAGATCTGTTCTTTGTTAGAGACTCGGGTCTGAGGAATACAGACACACATAACTAAATTCAGAAATAAATTTACACACAAGACTTACAGTAAACTCTGTGAATTGAACCAGAATGTTAATGCTGGCAGATCAGTATAATTTCTCCCTTTAGGAAAATTATGCGACAAGCCACTAAGGTATGAATGTTTGTGTTCTCCCTAAATTCATATGTTGAAATTCTACCCAACAAAATGACAACTGATGATATCAGGAGGTGGGACGTTTGGGAAGTGATTAGGTCCTGAGAGCACACACCTTGAGAATGGGATTAGCACCCTTATAAAAGAGGCCTGACACTTTGGGAGACGGGAGACAGAAACAAGAGGGATTGCCTGAGATCAGGGGTTTGAGACCAGCCTGGGCAACTTGGAGAGAGCTCATCTCTATAAATCAAAAAATTAGCCAGACTTGGTGGCACGCGCCTGTG
>NW_007186273.1:0-1032 GCF_000164805.1 Carlito syrichta
TTCACTCCCTCCTCTCATTGTTGTTTTGATTCACATTTCCCTAGAACCGACGCCTCCCACCAAAGCCTGATCTCTTCCTCAGCCACCAACCTTGGAGCGGTGACCCCATGCTGTGGCGGATCTGGACTGACTTCCGAGCTGGAACCATGCTCCACGACAGACCGCAGTGCGACCCTGGCACCACAGCTGAACGCGGAGCTGGGTCCCATGCCACCGTGAACCACACAGGGTGGGGCTCCCTGTGCCACTGCAGACTGCAAAGTCTGACCCCGTGCCTCCGCCGACCATGGAGCCGGGCCACCTGTGCCAGTGTGGATCACAGGACACAGTCCCCACATCACCGAGGACCCGGGGTAGTACCCCACACTGCCACTGACGCGGAGTTGGGCCCCCCGCGCCACCATGGACCTCGGGGCTGGGACCCCCGCGCCGCAGAGTATCCTGGTGGGGGACTCCCAAGCCACTGCTGCCTGCGGGCCGGGCTCCTGTGCCACCCAGGACCTCACAGCCAGGCTCCCAGCGCCCCCGCCTACCACAGTGTCTTCTGCATCACAGGCCCTGCGCGATAGGGAACTTCGGCAAGCCTGCTCCTGGACAGGAACCCTACACAGTAAGTTTAGAAGCTCTCTTTTTCTTGAATTTTTTCACCTGTTTTTTGGCCGATGCTAGGAAGTGGAATTGCAGGATTCTAAGTTATCTTATGCGTAGTTGTTTAATAAAGTGTTTTTGGGTTTTCCAAAGAAGACTCACCATTTTACATGATCATCAATAATTATTTATGGGTCCAGTTCTTTCACATCTCCCTTAATGTTTTCTGTTTTCCATTTTCTTTTCTTTCTTTCTTTCTTTCTTTCTTTCTCTCTTTATTTCTTTCTTTTGTCATAATGGTCAACTAATAGGTGTGTAGTGGAATCTTGTTATTTCTTATTTGTACTGTTTTGTTTGTTCTTATTGTTGTCATGAGAAGAGATGCAGTAAATCTATGCCAAATTTTAAGTGTACACACAGGAAAGTTAAAATAAACACAATGTG
>NW_007186274.1:0-1155 GCF_000164805.1 Carlito syrichta
TCTCTTTTTATACACACACACACACACACACACACACACACACACACACACACAGACATGGTTCTGTTTCTCTGAAAAGTCCTGACTGATACACTCTGCCCAGCGGACTTCAAATATTATCAACAAATATTCTTACTGAGAGAACTGTGTGGACATAGTTTAAAATAAACCAGTAGGTACTGGAAGGGAACAAGAGGGCTGCAGCTTTGTTGAACAAATGCTCCTAAACAGCAGGGAAGGAATCTGAAGGCAGCTGACGCTTTCCCCCCAATACCACAGACCCTGGATACTTTTTAGCATTCTGGCCAGACGACCAAGAATTGTCTTCCGTTGAAAACACACCCTTGCGGAGAACGAGGTGAAGACTGAGCACCCTTTATAAAGTCAGCAGTCATCGCCAAGACAATTTGAGACAGGCAGAAACCTGTCCAGGGAAACCCCATATACAGGAAAGGACCTCAGGAAACGGGAAATGGCAAAGTCCCCCATGAGAGTGACATCACCATAACCCAGGTTGTGCTGTAGCAACCCACCCACAGAGATAAGCCACCACTTCACCAGCAAACTGGAGAGCTCACCTTCATTCTTAGGAAATACGGGAGTGGAGATTTGGGGCTCCCCAGTGTACCTACAGTGAATCTAATTTCTTTTGAATTTAGTAGAAAGAAATTGCAATGTAAAAGAACAAGATGCACCTACTCTGGGCTCTTGAGTGGCGTGTGGTGCACAGCAGGGTTTTCTTAGGAAAACCCAAGCGGGTATGGGTGGGCTGGAATAACCCACTGTCTTCATCCAAGAGCTTGGACAGGATGGAACAGAGAGGCTGCAGATCTCTGCCTAAGGATAGTATTGGGATGTGAAAGATTTTGCTGGACATCCGAGAAGCTAGGGCATCTGTTGTTCTGGAAGGGGAGAAGGGAAGAGAAAGGGTCTCAGAAGGGCTTGAGGGGTCTCAGGACTGTAATACACTGGGGTCAATGGACACTTGGCAGATGAAGTCTTAGGACATCCATGTCTTATGTTCAGTTTAAAAATATTTTGGCCCAGGGTGGTGGCTCAGCCTGAAATCCCAGCACTTTGAGAGGCTGAGGCAAGAGGACTGCTTGAGTCCAGGGATTCGACACCGGTCGGGGCAATTTGGTGAGAACTCATCTC
>NW_007186275.1:0-1581 GCF_000164805.1 Carlito syrichta
AACTGATTTAACCAGCTGACTTAACAAGTTAGAAGGCTGACTTAACTAACTGACTTAGCTAGTTGACTTAACTAGTTAGCTAGTAGGATTAACTAGAAGACTTAACTAGTAAGCTAACTGACTGAACTAGCTGACTTAACTAGTTAGCTAACAGACTTAACTAGTTGACTTAACTAGTTAGCTAACTAGTGAGCTAGCAGACATAGATAACGAGTTAATTAACTGACTTAGCTAGCTGACATAATTGGTTGGTTAACAAGATAGCTAGCAGACTTTAGTTGGTTAAAGAATTAGCTAAACTACTTAACTAGTTGGCTAACGAGTTAGCTAGGTGACTTAACTAGTTGGATAAGGTATTAGCAAGCTGAATTATCTAGTTGAATAATGAGTTAACTAGGCAACTGGCAAGACAGCTGACTTAAGTAGATGACTTAATTAGCTAGACAGCTTGATGGCAAGCTGACTTAACTAGCTCACTACCTAGCTAACTTGCTGGCTAGCCAGCTGACTTAACTAGTTAACTTACTAGCTGGTCTGCTTGCTAGGTAGCTGAGTTAAATAGCAAGATACCTAGTTAGCCAGCTGGTTAGCCAGCTGGCTTAACTAGTTGACTTAACTAGCTAGACGACTGGCAAGCAACCTGAATTCACTGCATAGCTACCTAACTAGCCAGCTGGCTAGTCAGCTGACTTAACTAGCTAACTTAACTAGCTAGCCAGCTGACTTAACTAACTGACTTAACTAGCTAGCTGGTTGGCTAGTCACCTGACTTAACTGCACAGCTACCTAGCTAGCTAGCTGGCTAGGTAGCTGATTAACTGGTTGACTTAACTAGCTAGTCGGCTGACTTACCTAGCTGGCATTACTAGGTAGCTGCCTAGCTAGCCAGTTGACTTAACTGCTGACTTAGCTTGCCAGCTATCAAGCAAGTTTTCTAGCTAGCCAGCTGATTTAACTAGATGAATTAACTATCTAGCTAGCTGAATTAACTAGCTGACTTAACTAGCTAGCTCCCCAGCTAGCCAGCTGATTTAACTAGCTGAAACAACTAGATAGCAAGCTTACTAGCCATCTGACTTAACTAGTTGGCTTAACTAGCAAGTCAACTGACTAGCCAGCTGACTCAACTATATAACTTAACGAGCTAACCAGCTGGGTGCCAGCAGACTTAACTAGCTGACAATACTAGCAAGCCAGCTGGCTAACCAGCTGACTTAACTAGGTAGCTACCTATGTAGCCAGCTGGATTGCCAGTGGACTTAACTTCATAGCTAAATAGCTAACCAGATGGTTAGCGAGCAGACTTAACTAGGTGACTTAACTAGCTAGACAGCTGGTGAGCCAGGTGACTCAACTAACTGAAATAGCTAGTTAGCCAGCTGGATAGCCAGCTGACTTAAGATTGCTACATAGCTAGCGAACTAGCTAGGCAGCTGACTTGCCTAGATGACTTATCTAGCTAGCCAGCTGGCTAGCAGCTGACTTTACTAGCTCACTACCTAGCTAGTCAACTGGCTAACTGTCTGACATAATTAGCTGACTTAACTAGATGGCCTGCTTGCTAGGCAGCTGATTTAACTA
>NW_007186277.1:0-842 GCF_000164805.1 Carlito syrichta
CATGTGGTGGAAGCTGAGACAGGAGGATCGCTTGAGCCCAGGAGGTCGAGGCTGCAGTAAATTGTGATTGTGCCCCTGGACTCCAACCTGTGTGACAGAGCAAGACGCCATCTCTAAAAAAAGGCTGGGGTAAACATCCACATTGATAGCTTCCAGAAAGTCGGATCGACTTTGTCACTTTGCTGCACTGTTCAAAATGCTGTAGTGACTCCCCATCTCACAGACCCCAGTGCGGATGCCCGTCACTCAGGCTCTCCATAACCTGCACCCTTGTTGCCTTTTTAATTTTAAAGAAATAATGTCCAAAAGAGCTGCAGTGGTAGAAGCCTCCAGAAGGACCATCTCATTTAACCTTCCCCCCGCACCTCAGGTGACCTCAGAGGATCCTCAGAGCAAGATGTAAAAAACACAGATCTAAGGAATCATAAGGGCTATTTGCATTGAGCCTAGTGTGATTGGAACTCATTGATGGTACCATGCTTCCTCAGTGAAGAGCAGTATAGCCTTGCAATGGGTATGGAAACCACGTTTTTGAGGCCAGATGTTTGGTACAAGCCAAGTGATTATGGTCCTTCAGGCCTATGGGAGAAGAGTTTGAATGCTGAGCCCATCCAGGTGAGCAGAACCTGAGAAATGGCTCATGGCATCCGAAGACACAGGAAGACAGGTTTCTAAATGTAGCTTGCTATTTGTTCATGGGAAACATGAGACACCCCTGAGATAGAGACCTACCTGTTCATGTCATCAGTCAGGACATATCACCTGTGGTCAGGAATCAGAAGGTTGTTCGGGAGAACTCAAGCTCAAGGAATTGGATTCCTTCAGCTGACCTTGCTCCCTGG
>NW_007186278.1:0-10388 GCF_000164805.1 Carlito syrichta
CGAGAGGGTGTGGTGAAAAGGGAACACTTCTACACTGTTGGTGGGAGTGTAAACTAGTGCAACCTCTGTGGAAAGCAGTGTGGCAATTCCTAAAAGCTCTAAATACCAACCTCCCATTTGACCCCGCAATCCCCCTACTGGGAATATATCCTGAAGAACACAAATCACTCTATAAAAAAGATACCTGCACACGCATGTTTATCGCAGCGTTGTTCACAATAGCAAGAACCTGGAAACAGCCATGCTGCCCATCAAAAGAGGACTGGATTAAAAAAATGTGGTACATATACACGATGGAATACTACGCAGCCATAAAAAAGAACAAAATCATGAATTTCGCAGCAACCTGGATGGAACTAGAGTCTATAATACTGAGTGACCTCTCACAAAAACAAAGGTCCAAATATCACATGTTCTCACTCATATAATGGACCTTAAACATCCAATGCAATGCTATACGAAAATGACTGACAGTACTGGGAAACTATGGTGGGGGGAGGGAGATGGGATTAACAGTAGTAAATATCTGTCTGGGAATGGGGAAACACCCCATATCAACAGGGTGCCTGAATGAAATGCAATTTGTATACCTAACCCTTAACTGTACCCCATAACTTCATAATAAAAAATAAATAAATAATTTTTTAAAAAATGGTAGTCATCTTAATGAGATATGTAATCTTAATGATAGTCACCTTAATTTTCCATATACAAAAAAGCAGAGCTTATATAATTAAAATTGGGGAAATAAGATGTTTTGTCCAAAATAATTTTGCAATATAGTATTTGTGATTTTTCTTTCTTTTCTGTCTTTCACATAACTTTTGCCATCAAATTCAAGAGAAAATTAAAGGGGAAATTATAATTTACTAATTTAATTAAACTGACATTCTTACCCCATTTTACAAAATCACTATTTTATGCTTATTTTTACAGATTTTAAGCTAAAAGTTCAGGACAGCAATAGAACACAAATTTGATTAAGAGAGCAGACGTTTGAGATCATATCTATCTGAATTCAAACTCAGCTCTTTACTCACTGGACATCATAGAACATAAGCAGGTTATAACTCTCTTGAACTCCAATTTTCTCATCTGTATAATGAGGCTAGCAATATCTACCAATTTTTCATAAACAGGTTAATCAATCTATATAAAACATGAAAGCCAGGCACAATGGCTCATGCCTATATTCTCAGCAATTTGGATTGCCTGAACCCATGGACATGAGACCAGCCTAAGCAACTTGACAAGACCTCATCTCTACAATATACCAAAACATTAGCCGGACATGGTGGCACACACCTGTGGTTCCAGCTACTTGGAAGGCTGAGGCAAAAGTGTCACCTGAACCCAGCAGATGTGACTGTGGTGCCCGTGAGCATGCCACTGCACTCCAGTCTGGGCCACAGAGTGAGACTCTGACCGAAAAATAAAATAAAATACTAAAATATAATTAAAAGATAAGATACTAGAAATATTACCTGGAGCGGGCTCAGTTAAAATATTAATATTTTAAATTAAATTAACATCAGTTAATAATATGTGAAAACAACAACTAGAAAATTGCAGAGAACTTTAATGGTAAGTCTAGATGCAAATTAGTTAGACTGCTGTAGGTTTTGCTGTAGTAATACATCTCTCCAGATTTCAATAGCCAAAAATACAAAAGATTGTTTTTTACTATTTCTACATTTCCATCTTGGGTCATGTGGCTTCTGTTCATACAAGTATCTTAGAAATATAGTTTAATAGATCCCAAAACATTTTGAATTTTTCTATTTACTATACCAGAGAGGATCAATTTTTATGAATTATTTGTTGTTTCTTAAGGCTATTTGCATATAATACTCTTATTTGGTCATATTTCATTGATCAAAGCAAATTACATGATATATTTGAAATCAAGGGATCGAGAAGTGCCATCTCATCACATCCTCAAAATACGAAAGGCAACTGTTGTTTTTACTGGCAGTCCTGATATCTTTTCCATTATACGGCAATAGCTCCCAATTCTTTATACCCCTCTCTTTTTCAGCCTGCTGACAAAAGAGCAATGCAGAAAATTGCTAATTTCCATATGAAACATTTTGTGGACATCAAAAAATGATAAGACAGATGATTTTTAAGAACAGGAAGGAAATGGCATTTTTTTCCTTCCTTGTCTCCACATATATATTCATATTTTCATTCATTAAAACTGACAATGCTTGAGCTCCTAATACGTGTTGGGCATTTACCATATCACCCATAATGCTCATGTTATAAGTCAATACAGATATCAATTATCATACCATTCATGTAGAAACTAAGACAAAACTAAGACTAAGTTTCCAGTGAAATATCTGACAGAAAAACAAACAACAAAACAAAACCAAACAACTCAAATTTGGTTACGCTCAGACATCACCAAATGATGTGAAATGAAAGGAAAAAAAAAAAAAGAAAAAAAATGTTTACCTGTTCAGCATTTAAAAATGATATATCCTTGCCAGGCTACCTGACGATAAAACACAGAGGTTGTAGGTAGAATCTTACTGAAAACTCCGCAACTGAAAGCTAATTAGTGTGTTGGCAAAGCTGTCAGCTAAGACTTTTTTTATCAGCAGAAAATAAATAAAGGTAGATTTTAGAGATATATGAATACCATTTGGAGTCACACATACACATATAAATATCCTTTATCTCATACCTTTGAGAAACTAATAAAAGCTGTTGCTTTTATTTGCCACTTGTGCTTGATAAATAGAAATAAAAAGTGCTCATATAAAGAATTTCATTCTTTTTAAAAAAATATATAATATTCTCCTAGTTGTAGCAACTAGCATAACTATCTTCATAAAATATGATATATATTCAGAGCACATGGGCTGTGCTTGATGGTTCTACTTCAAGGGACTTAAATAAAAGACAAAATTCGTTGAAAGACAAGGTGTTGGACATGAGGAAGAGAAGACAAAGCTCATGAAGCAGTGAGTGTCAATAGCAGGGATTTTTCTCTTGCAAATTGAATATTTTAGGTTCGAGCACACAGTCACTAACAAATGCAAAAGGACCCTAAGGGTGCAACTAAAGCCACTCTCCACTGACCTCATAATCACAAGGACACAAATACTTATCCGGTGATTACTGCTAGTCTTTCACTTGAGTTATACTTTTAATCATTCCAAAGACTCTATGAAATATTCATATTGCAGGTGTAAGGAAGAAAAGCCTTGTGTAGAGAAGTTAAGTAACTTATTGAAAGTCTGAAGTGAGATTCTCACACCACTTCAGGTTCTCACGCATGCTTTAGTCATGCTGGTCTTTGTTTAGTTTTCCAAGCTCTTTGTTCCCTCAGGATTTGGAGCACTTACATATACAGTACTCTCTTCCTCTCATTCTGACCTGGCAGACTCTTATTTTTTCAATTTCCAGCTTAGCTGTAGTCTTCATTATGTCCGTAGACCCCTTGATGGTATTAGAAAATCATAGTGTAGTAGACAGAATAATGGTCCCCAAAGGCATCAACATCCTACTTTCCAGAAACTGTAAACTGTAAATATGTTATCTTTCATGGCAAAAAGGGGGGGGGGGAGTGGTTGCAGAGGTGATTAAGTTAAGAATCTTGAGATGGAAGAGTATCCTTGATTATCTTGGTAGAGGAGTGTAAGGCAGGGATCTGAGCAGAGAAAAGAAGTGAGTGGCAGGCGAGTTATTGAAACTTCATCTGTATTTAGAGCTGTTCCCCATCACTCACATTACTGCCTGAGCTCTGTCATCTGTCAGATCAGTCACGGCATTAGAGTCTCACCGGAGCATGAACCCTATTGGGAACTGCACATGCAAGGGATCTAGGTTGCCTGGTCCTGTTGAGAATCTATTGCCTGATGATCTGAGAGGAAGCTGAGGCAGTGATGCTAGCTAGCACTGGGAAGCAGTTGCAAATTCAGATTGACATTAGCAGTGAGGTATGATTGCATGGAGACCATGATAAATCAGTTGTTTGCAGACTCATATCACAATGCTCTCAGTGAGTGGCAAGTGAGTTGATGGACTTCAATTGCCCAGCTGCACCTGGTAGCAGGCTTTAAGTCAGACTCCGACTCTCATTTCAATCCAGACGTGGCCCGCCCATCATTTTTTTTTACCACTTCTGTCTGTGCATTTTTTTTTTAATTGTGAGTTGTATAACTATTTCATTGTACATGACAACGCAATAATAATAGAAATAAAGTGCACAATAAGTGTTATGTGTTTGAATCATCCCGAAACCATCCCCATGCTCACCCCACTCCACGGAAAAAACTATCTTTGACAAAACCAGACCCTGATGCTTAAAAAAAAAAATGCAAGCCACTGGTGTAAGGTACAAGGGTTCTAAGAGGCAGTAGGGAGGGTCAGAGAGAGAGGATGTGTGACAATAAAAGTGGTACTGGGAATGATAAGCTTTGAAGATGGAGCAGGGGATCATGAGCCCAGAAAGGCTGATACTTTCTAGAAGCTAGAAACAGATTCTCTTCTAAAACCTCCAGAAGGAACTCAGCTCTATCAACATCTTGAGTTTAGCCCATAAGACAGACTCTGACCTCCAAAGCTTTAAGATAATATACGTGTGTGCTATTTTAAACCACTAGTCTTATGCTAATTTGTTACATCAACAATAAGAAACAACTACATATAGCTCATGAAAATCTCAACCCATCCCTCAAACGTGAACTTAATGTCCTCCATTCTCAAAGGTCCTAAGATATAAAAATGGACCATGGCAGTGAGGTCAGGATTCAGAAGCGTGACCTTTTGGAGTAAAAGTTCTTGCAAATATAATATGAATCTTTGTTTGAACCTGTCTTATCTATTTTCCCTTTACCTAGCTGAAATATGTATAAGCCACAGGACAAAGAAAACTACATAATGAATCTAAGCATTTTATAATGAGAAGTTCCGGGACTTCCACTCTGAAAAAAATCTCTTTAGAAAAAGCTGAACCCTTTTGAAAAACGCGATTTTAAAAAAGTGCTATCTAGAGATTGGATCAGCAGGGAGAGAAAAGGATCTCTTGAAAGAAAATAGAAGATGACAAACATTCTCCAGGGGGCATCGGAGACATTTATCAGAACAACAACAGGACAACGTAACCACACAGATTACATTTGTATGTCAATATAGAGTATATAAGTATCTTAATGTGTAAGAGTTTTCTGTACCATTTTACCATTTTAGTTTTTTTTTTTTTTTTGAGTTGGAGTCTCACTCTGCCAACCAGGCTGGAGTGCAGTGGCCGCTCCCGGCCACCGCAGCCTCCACCTGCTCCGGCGATCCTTCCGCCTCAGCCTTCCGAGTAGCTGGAATTACAGGCGCGCGCTACCACGCCCGGCTGATTTTTTGATTTATTGTAGAGATGAGGTCTCGCTGCCCAGGCGGGTCTCGAACCCGCGGGCTCAGGCAATCCACTCACCTCAGCCTCCCAAAGGCGCGGGATTACAGGCTGAGCCACCGAGCCCGGCTCCATTTTAGTTTTTATAAATAAAATTTACAGTAGTATGGTAGATATTATCTGAACCAGGGTGCATCATTATCCAATGGCGTGTTTAAATTCATATGTCTACTAGGTGGTGAAAGTGAGATTTAATTTCCAGATTGTCTGATTCCAAAATCCTTATTCACAGTATTGAGAAAGAACCTAGACATTCGACTTTAATGTCTATGTAGAAATATCCCTTCAATGTTGGAAAACCAAAATGTCCAGCATTCTGTGCTGCCACAGAAGAAAAGCATGAAATGGAGAACCTAGCATGAAATGGAGGATTTCACACCACGGCTTCCCAAATTCTTTCTTGGGAAGAATTAAGAATTAAGATGGGGGTTTTTTTTGGTTTTTGTTTATGTATTTTTTTTTCCAATCTGTTGCGAGATTGATGTTTTGTAAATCTTTGTAAAAATAAATTACTTTTAAATTTTTTGCTATGTCATTGTGAACTGGCAAAAAAATTTTTTTTAAGTTTGAGATCTGTCACTAACGTGCGAACCACATTTTACAAAGCACTGTTTTAGATAACACGGTGATCAACATAATGCATTTTTCATAGTGTATCTGTGAAACACAAATTAACAGGTGCCCCGCGTGGCTGAATCAATGTCTGATGTACATTCAAAAGAACAGTACTTTGATGCTAGAACTCTTGCTTAATATATTATAGATACCTACAAGTTACTGTGGGAGGGCAGGAATTCCTCAAAACTTCACATAGAAAGTTTCTAAAATTTCTGTTCAGACTTCTGCCCTATTCTCCAATTATTCCAACTTATAGCAACAGCTATTATAGTCCCCCCTCCCTTTATTCGTAACTGTTTCATTGCTGTCTACTACCTCTGTCCCTGAAATGACCCAATCTGCTGACCATATTGGATCAATTTTGTATAGCCTAATAAATTAGTAATTTTATGATTTCTACTACAGGCTTATGTCTCTGTCTCAGTCTCCTCATCTGAAAAACTAAAGAGGCCAGGGATGGAAGGCAGGGGAAGTGCATAATAACAGTGTCTACCTCATCAGGTTATTACAAACATGAGGGATTTAGTAAACACATAGTATTTAGCACAGGACAAATGCTTTGTTGCCTAATACTACTTTTTCCACAAAGGGAAGCCAAAGTATTTCCTAGGAAGTACAGTTCACTTTATTTAAAGTAGATCTTGTAAAAAAAAATCTTGCTTTTTAAAGATCCATCTTAAATTCTCTGCCATTTAATTGAGGTGTTTAAACCACTTACTTTTAATATAATTTTGTATATGGTTGGGTTTAAATATACCACCTTGCTCCTTGTTTTCTAATTATCTTGCTACTATTTGTTGTTTTTTCACTCTTATTCTGCCTTCTTTTGGATGAATTGAGTATTTTTCTGATTCAATTTTATGTCCTATGTTGGAGGTTTATAAGCCATAAATATTTGCTGTAATTTCTTTCTTTCTTTTCTTTATCCTTTTCTTCTTTCTTTCTCTCTCTCTTTTTTTTAATGTGACAAGATCTAGTTATATTGCTCAGGCTGGTTGGTCTCTAGTTTCTGGACTCAAGCAATTCTCGCACCTTAGCCTCCTAAGTAGCTGAGATTACAGGTGTAAGCCACTCCATCCAGCTTTGTTGATGATATTTTAATTGTCGCCTTAGGGTTAACAGCATACTTCTTCATCTTATCACAGTTGACTTTTAAATAATATTACTAAATTTAATATACTCAACGCAAGCCTTAACGATGGAATAAAGTTGTCACATAGTATCCATGGACCATTGATGCCAGGACCTTCTGCAGCATCAATATCTGCTAATGTTCAAGTCTCATATAAAATGGTATAGCATTTGCATATAACCTATGCACATTCTTCCATATACTTTAAATCAGGGATCTCCCATCCCTGAGCCACGGACCCATACTGGTCTGTGACCTGCTAGGTCCTGGTCGGTACTGCAAGAAGTGAGCAACGGGCAAGCAGAGCTCCGTCTTCTGCTAGATCAGCAGCGGAATTAGAAACCCACAGGAGTGCAAACCCTATTGTGAACTGTATGTGTGAGGGATCTAGGTTGCAGCTCCTTATGAGAATCTGATGCCTGGTGATCCACCTCCCTACCCTCATCCGTGGAAAAATTGTCTTCAGTCCCTGATGCCAAAAAGATTGGGGATCACTACTTAAAATCATCTCTGGGGATTGATTCCCTATAATGCCTGATGCAATACAGATGCTATGTAAATGATAACATTTGTTATGATATTGTTTTTGATTTGTACTATTATTGTATGGTTATTTCATATATTTTTTCTGGATATTTTCCTCTGCAGTTAGTTGACTCCATGGATGTGGAAACTGTGGATATGGGGAGTCAATTATATTTCCCATTCTCCCCTCCCAGTCTTCATGCTATCATTGTCCTGTATTTTAATTTTGTGCATGTTTAAAAGCCCACAGTGTATTATAGTTATTTTTGTTTTAATCAATAGTGTCTTAAAATGATCACAAATATTAAGAATAAAGTATTTATATTTACCTTCACAGTTATCATTGGGGTGCTTTATCCATCTAGACTTTCCTGTAGTTTCAGTTTTCTTCTGCTTAATAGACCTAATTTGACATTTCTCACAGTGCAGGTCTGATGGAGCTAAAGTATTTCAGCCTTTGGATGTCTAAAAAGTCTTTCTTTTGCTTTGTTTTTGAAAGACATTGCATTGTTGATCGAAGGTAATTTTATTTTTCAGTACTTTAAAGATGCTGAAAACTGTCTGTGTCATAAATTTTCTGAAAAGGCTAGTCATGGTGATTCAGACCTGTAATTCCAGACTTTGGGGGGCTGAGGTTGGAGAATTGCTTGAGCCTAGGCGTTGGTGATCAGCCTGGGCAACATAGGGATACCTAGTCTCTATATAAATCAATCAATCAATATTTTTTTAAAAATATGTTTTCTTCTGAAAAGGAATCTGCTGTCATCCTTATATCTCTTTCTATGTGCAAGATGGGTCTTTTGGGGGGGCTGCTTTTATGACTTTCTTTTTGTGTTTGGCTATTTGGTTCATATTTGTTTTATTTGGGTTTGCTGAGTTTCTTTGTTCTTTGGCTTATACTTTTCAACAAATTTGGAAAAATTAAGGCAGTATTTTGTGGAATATAATTAAACATATATTAAGATAACTTGAAGTTGTCTCACAGCTTACCTATACCTTCTTTATTTTTAATTCTCCTTTTTCTATATTTCATTACAAATAGTTTCAGTGAGTATGTCTTCATGTTCACTGTTGTTTTTCTGTTATGTAGAGTATTTGTTACATGACAAATGCCATGTAACTGTCAGACAATATTCTTATTTCTATTTCAAAAATTGTAGTCTTCACCTCTAAAAGTTTAATTTGTATCTCTTTTATACCTTCTGTGACTTCACTTAATTTTTTGAACATATGAAATGCAGAGATGATAGTAGTTTTAAGGTTTTTTGTTTTTGCTAAATCTAATGTCTTTATCCATTCTGTGTCTATTTATTGATTTATCTCTTCAATTGGGGTATATTTAAGACTTCTTTGGATGCCAGAATTTTTGCTTTGTTATCAGACTGTAAGTTTCACCTTGCAAGTACAGAATGTTTTTTAGTTCCTACAAATATTCTTGAGGTTTGTTTTGTGATGCAGTTAAATTACTTCGAAACATTCTGATCCCTTAGAAGCTTGCATTTAATCTTTGTTAGCAAAAGAGAAATCATAAGCTAGGCATAACGTGTTCAACTATTGAGGCAAAATCTTGCTAAATATTCTACATGGTGCTGTGTGAATTAGGAAATTTCCTGCTCTGGCTAGTTAAAAAAACCCAAAAAACAAAAAAACAGGCATCTCTCAACTTGTAAGAATTCAGAAGATTGTTTCTTCTAATTTTTTCAATTTGTTCTCTTCTTGTTTTTGGAGTATGTTTTTTTCTCATGCTCATTTGCTGATCAGTATACAACGCTAAAGACACCACAAGGAGGGTGGTCTATAGTCTTCTTTCTCAAAATAGTTCTCTTTTTTCTAGTACTCTATCTTGAAAATACTACCTGCTTTATCTTTCCTGAACAGTTTGTTCTTTTTATGTCTGTAAGGGTACTGGGCTTCCTGGATCCCCTGCAGAAACTGCAAACTAGAAACTCTCTCTAGTCAGTAGGAGGAGGAAGTTAGGAGCTTCACCTAGTTTGTTTTCCATATCTATGCATCACTGATCATTAAGAAACGTTTTTGGGGGGGATTGGCAGTAGTGCGAAACCGCCAGGGGAGACGGGGGACACACCCCAATCAGCAAGGGTACCTGCATAATGAACATTTGTATACCTAACCCTGAATTGTACCCCACATCTTTAAAATTTAAAAAAAAAAGAAATTTTTTCTTAATATATTCTGTTCATTTATTGTCATTGATTTAGGTGGAGAGTAACTATGACCCCTGTTATTCCATCTTGACTGGATGCAAAAGTTTCAGTTAATATAAATCTTATCTTACGGCTCTTCTCCTGGGGGTTTTATAGAAATGACACTCTACCTCATTATATGAAACAAGGAAAAAAAATCGGGGAAAACATTGAAATTTCTATTCTATACTCACAAATGTTGCAAAAATACATAACCTATTTAAATAATCAGACTTTGACGATTAATGCACAAGTGTAGCTTTTTTTTTAAATAATTAATCAGTATTTTTTATTATGGTTTTGTGGGGTACAGTTAAGGGTTAGGTGTACAATTATGTTTCATTCAGACACCCTGGTGATAAGAGGTGTTTTCCCAGCCCCAGACAGATATTTGCTACTCTTAATCCCATCCTCCTCCCCCCCCATAGTTTCCCAGTACCGTCAGTCATTTTCTTATAGTATTACATTGGATGTTCAAGGTCCATTATATGAG
>NW_007186278.1:10408-12499 GCF_000164805.1 Carlito syrichta
AGTTAAGGGTTAGGTATACAGATACGTTTCATTCAGGCACCCTATTGATAAGAGGTACTTCCCCATCCCCAGACAGATATTTGCTTGTTAATCCCATCCCCCCCCCCATAGTTTCCCACTACTGTCAGTCATTTTCTTATAGTATTAGGTTGGATGTTCAAGGCCCATTATATGAGTGAAAACATGTGATACTCGGACCTTTGTTTTTGTGAGAGGTCACTCAGTATTATAGACTCTAGTTCCATCCAGGTTGCAGCGAAATTCATGATTTTGTTCTTTTTTATGGCTGCGTAGTATTCCATCGTGTATATGTACCACATTTTTTTAATCCAGTCCTCTTTTGATGGGCAGCATGGTTGTTTCCAGGTTCTTGCTATTGTGAACAATGCTGCGATAAACATACGTGTGCAGGTATCTTTTTTATAGAGTGATTTGTGTTCTTCAGGGTATATTCCCAGTAGGGGGATTGCAGGGTCATATGGAAGGTCAATTTTTAGAGCTTTTAGGAATCGCCACACTGCTTTCCACAGAGGTTGCACTAGTTTACACTCCCACCAACAGTGTAGAAGTGTTCCCTTTTCACCACACCCTCTCCAGCAGCTGTTATTTTTTGAGTTGTTGATAATTGCCATTCTGACTGGAGTTAGGTGGTATCTCAGTGTGGTTTTGATTTGCATCTCCCTGATGATTAGTGAGGTTGAGCATTTCTTCATGTGTTTGTTGGCTGCTCGAATGTCTTCTTTTGTGAAGTGTCTGTTCATGTCTTTTGCCCATTTTATAATGGGGTTGTTTGTTTTCTTCTTTTCAGTACGTTTCAGTTCCTTGTAGATCCAGGATGTTACGCCTTTGTCAGACCTAGAGTTGGCAAAGACTTTTTCCCAGTCTGTAGGCTGTCTCCCTGCTCTCTTGATGGTTTCTTTGGCTTTGCAGAAGCTTGTCAGTTTAATAAGGTCCCATTTGTCTATCTTCTCTCTTAAGTCCTGTGGGTTTCGGGTTTTGTACAGGAATTGGATGAACAAGTGGAAAAATATTCCATGCTCATGGATCGGAAGAATCAACATTGTGAAGATGTCCATCTTACCTAAGGCAATCTACAAATTCAATGCAATACCCATTAAATTACCAACAACATTCTTCTCAGACCTAGAAAAAACAACACAGGAATTCATATGGAAACACAAACGTCCAAGAATAGCCAGAACAATCCTCAGTAAAAAAAACAAAGCAGGTGGTATCACAATACCAGACTTCAAACTTTACTATAAAGCTACAATCATCAAAACAGCTTGGTATTGGTACAGGAACAGGTATATAGATCAATGGAGCAGAATTGAGATTCCAGAAGCAAAACCTCAATTCCTCAACCAACTCATCTTCGACAAAGCCCCCACCACCTACCAGTGGGGAGAAGAGAACCTATTCAGTAAATGGTGCTGGGAAAACTGGCTGACCACATGCAGAAGATTGAAACAGGACCCTTATCTATCCCCATGCACAAAGGTTAACTCCAAATGGATCAGAGACCTAAATGTAAAACCTCAAACCATAAGAACCTTAGAAAAGGAAGGAAATACTCTCATGGAGACCTGTATTTCTTTAGCCTAAGAATGTTATTCATGAAAAGTATTTTAAAATGACTTTAAATATATCTCATAAAATCACTACAATATAATAATTTTTACTTAAATATTGTATAAATGTGCAGGACTAAAAAATGTACACATTTGAAAAGAAATATGAATTATATGGGTGTTCTTGATACTCAAGTCTTTTTTTTTTTTTTTTTTGAATTGAAGTCTCTTTTTTTTTTTGAGTTGGAGTCTCACTCAGTTGCCCAAGCTGGAGTGTAGTGGCACACTCACAACCACCACAGCCTCAACCTGCTGGGCTCAGGTAATCCTTCCACCTCAGCCTTCCAAGTAGTTGGAGCCACAGGCACGTGCCACCATGTCCGGTTAATTTTTCTTGATTTATTGTAGAGATGAGTGTCACCACGATGCCCAGACTGATCTCAACTTGTGGCTCAGCAATCCTCTTATCTAGGCCTCCCAAGTGCTGGGATTATAGGCATGAGCCTCTGTGCCCAGACTC
>NW_007186278.1:12519-13234 GCF_000164805.1 Carlito syrichta
GAGCATGGGATAATTTTCCACTTGTTCATGTCAGCTTTGATTTTCTTTTGAGCAGTGTTTTGTAATTTTCATTGTAAAGGTCTTTCACGTCTCTGGTTAGGAAGATGCCAAGGTATTTCATTTTTTTGTGGCTATTGTGAATGGAATTGTGTTTTTTATCTGGGTTTCTGTTTGTTTATTATTGGTGTAGAGAAATGCGATTGTCTTTTGTACATTTATTTTGTATCCTGAGACTTTGCTAAAGGTCTTTATCAATGTAAGGAGGCCTTTGACAGATTCTCTTGGGTTTTCAAGGTACACCATCATGTCATCTGCATAGAGAGATAACTTGACTTCCTCTTTTCCTATTTGAATACCCCTGATTGCCTCCTCTTCTCTGATTGCTCTAGCCAGGACTTCCAATACTATGTTGAACAGGAGGGGAGAGAGTGGGCATCCTTGTCTAGTTCCAGTTTTCAGGGGAATTGGTAACTCAATTATATATAGTTTCTCGTTTATCTTGGTGACTAAAATCTTAAGTAAAGAAGGGTTAAATAATACCTTCAGTAGAGGAGAAAAATAGTTCTTGGTTACTTTTAAAAAATCTTTCCTATGTTGTAATACTTCCACACAGGATGCAAATGCTGATATCAGAATACATTTTTTAAAGCTATGGAAAACTTTTTTTTTTTTTTTGAGTTGGAGTCTCACTCTGTCACCCAGACTGGAGTGCAGT
>NW_007186278.1:13254-99072 GCF_000164805.1 Carlito syrichta
GCCCTGCTGATTTTTTTTATTTATTGTAGAGATGAGGTCTCGCTGCCCAGGCGGGTCTTGAACCCACGGGCTCAGGCAATCCACTCACCTTAGAAAGCTACAAACTTCATCAAATTGTGAAGATGATCAACAGAAAATTGTTATACTATCCGACAGAATAGTTCTAGCCATTTAAGGCTGTTGAGTAATTTTCATCAGAAGTGGATTTTTAAACTTACATATTTTCAATTAACTTAAATTTAAATTCTACAACTGAAATGTTAAGTATAGTTTAAACCATTTGAGTTCCTGAATCTAAGTTTTCATATGTAAATTTCATTAAAAAATAAAGACCTATTAGATAACTCTGGTGAATATGTCACATCTAAATTTCCAAACTGAGAAATTTACTGTCAGTGTAAAATATATACCATATTTTAAAGAGTTTGAATCAAAAAAAGACCTAAAATATCTCCATAATATTTTTTTCATATTGATTACATGCATAAATGACTTTTTTGTTTTATCAGGATAACTAAAATATATTATTACAATTATTTTGGCCTGTTTCTTTTTATGTTGTTTTAATGTAACTACTAGAATATTTAAAAGCAATAGGTGACTCATTACATTTTCATTGTACTAGTGCTAATATAAACGATTACATCTTGATATGTAAACCCAATATTCAATTTATTAAGAATTTTTTGAAAAGCCTGCATAATTTTATAATTTACAGCCTGAGAATCGAGACCACCATAGGTTCTTCAAAAGAAGAAAAGTTCCACATACTGTGAATTTTACTGGAATTGCAAATTTGAAACCTGTTGTTGAATTTTGCTACTTAGGTATGTATTTTTAAATGATGCATTAATCACCATAAATCAAAGAATTTTTAAAAAATGAGACAACCTACTTGTCTTTTGGAAGCCAGAGAGAAAGATAGCAAGACCAGCCAAAGTGTCATCAAAGCTTTAGACATCGATAGCTAGTAATAGTTTAATATTCAACAATTTATTCAGACCTTGACTCCTTAAAGAATTTGAGTGGGTAGAAGATTTCCTTTTAGACTAATTTTATGAGTCTGAAAACAAATAAGTCAGCAAATATAGGAGGAGAGACCTGCCTAAAAATTAAAATTCTTTTTTTGGAGGGTAGGCTCCTTGTACTACAGGCTTCCCCCCTCTAGGTAAGTGTCCTAGGAACCCATCGGCATCCGTGTTCCAGCCAGCGTTGTTGTGAGAAGTGGCATTGGGTGTCAGTGAATTTTTTGGGGAGGCAGATTCAACATATTTGTCCATTTCATGATGGATGATTTACGAGCGTACCTGCCCACACCACACTGAGTGTTCAGTTGTTGTTGACCAAAAACAACATGACTCCACGCCCACCCTCCTTATTCACCCAATGTCCACCCTAGTGATTTTTTGTTTGTTTGTTTCCCCCCTGAAAAAAGTCCTCAAAGGGAAACGTTTTGCTGATGTGAAAGAGGTGAAACAAAAAACGACAGAAGCACTAAAAGGCATTAAAATTGATGAGCTCAAAAACCGTTTTAAGCAGTGAAAAAAGCATCTGGATAGGTATTTTGCATCAAATGAAGAGTACTTTGAAGGTGACTGGAGTTTAAACATGTAAGAATAAATACACAATATTTTATAAATAAATTCTGGTTTTTGGTGTTCCTCCCTCATACATTGTGTACCAATATATGAAAAATATGTCCTAAAAATTTATGGTTAAGGAAGTAAGATTTAAGCAAAATGCATTAAATGTGAACTAATGCATTAAATATGATAGCTATTCATTGAGACACATGGAGATAGCTCTGAATTTGGCTTTTGGAAAATCTTAGGGCAAAGGCTAAGCTGCTTTAACAACATACATGAAATGGAGGTTTCGATCAAGCACTATTTGACCTAGCCAGGATTGCAGAGAAGTGCTGATCAGCAGTGCCATTTAGTTGTCTAGGCCAATTCTAACTTTAAAAAAAAATCTCCCAGGGTGTTGATTTTGTCTATCTGGTCAAATCAAAATTATTGCATGATCCATATACTGGTTCACTGGAATAAGGGAAAATGGATCCAGGGGAAGTCATATGAAAGTGGTACATGGTACTTCTGCTCACATATCATGAGTGAGAATTCAGTGATATGGCCAAACAAGGTATAAGGGAGGTTGGAAAATATATTCCCAGCTGGGCGACTCTACAGCCAGCTAAAATCCTTTAATCACGCAATAGTGGTACATAATAAGGCCTACTGGAAGTAGAGAAGCTAGGTTCTGATTGATTATCTAAGAACTTGGACCTGTGCTCCAGCAAATGTGCACAGTTGCACATGGCAACATTATATAAGAATACTAAGTGCCTACTGAGAGTGAATCACTGTCAGACATATGGGTGTAACACAGGAAAATTTTAATAGCAAGTGTGAATTTGCCAATTGTGCAATCTCTGCTTGAAATGCTCAAGGAAGGTGCAATTTGTTGTAAAGACATTAAACTTTAGGGGAACCCCAGCACTATAAAAAAATCCCGAACTTCTTCAGTCTGTTTGCATTCTCAGTCGTCACAAAATGACATCTATAGAGATCTCCGGAAGAGGGGAAGAATGGATATTGCAGGACAATGTGCACATTTTATTTCTGCCTCTATCATATCAGAGTTGTTTGACTTTGTGAAAGTTCTCTGAGTTTTATTTTTCTTACATATAAAAGTTAAAAAACAGCATTTAGTTTAAATAATTTTTGTGGCGATTGAATGAGACAATATATGTGAAAATACCTAGACTATGATGAGCATTCAGTATATTTTATGTAGATAGCCACTGAAATATTTCAAGGAGGACAATTAGATACAAATTTTATAGTATTTAACAAAGATTACTCTTGTTCGGGTCAGTAGGTTTAAGAGTAGATTCAAGTATTCTAGTTAACGACTGTAGTAGTTCAGATAACAAACCATAAGAGCAGTGGCAGATGAGATGGAGAAAAATAAATTGAGAGTTATTCAGGAAAGGAAACATTAGTATCTTAGGTAATAGACTGATTGTTGGACATGAGAAAAAGCAAAGTAAAAAGTGTTATTTTAATTTATGACACCACCTGGTTTTCTTTATTATGCCAGTGTATAGATTCTGGTGTCATTTACAGAAATAGCTAACACCAAAGAAGGACAAAATGTGGAAAGTTAAAAATTATTGAAAACATTGAGCATGCTAAGTTTAAGCTATCTTTGACAAATGTAAGCAGAAGCATCAAGATGAGAGTCAAATATGAGATGAAAGTGAGAAAGGGGACCTTGGGTAGAAATATAAATGTGGATTTCATTGGTGTATAATGTTTAACTTTAAAATAACACAATTTTATTACTTTTTCATGATTCTGTGGATTGATTAGTCTCAGCAGGGTGGTTCTTCTGCTTCCTATCTTCTGCCCTACCTTATTCTTCTGGAGGCTCTACCAGATTGGAGTGTCCAAGATGGCTCATTCACACAGTTGTTACTGATGCTGGCTGCTGCCTGTGAGCTTGAGTGGGAATTTTGATAAAAATACATATATATGGGCTCTGCTTGAGGCTTGGATTTCTCAGAATATAGTGATGGACTTCTGAGAGGAAGAAGTATTCAAGAAAATTTAAAGTATTTCAAGAGAGAAAAAAGCAGTTACTGCCAATCCGTTGAGAGTCTAGTACATGAACAAGCACAGCATAGCACCATTTATATCTTATTCTTTCAGTTAAATGGTTACAGGGACAGTTCACATTCCAAGGAAAAATAAACTCCACCATCTTCAATATACTATGTAGTTGCATTAAAATGGGCATGAGCCAGGCTTGGTGACTCAGCCTGTAATCCCGCGCTTTGGGAGGCTGAAGTGAGTGGATTGCCTGAGCCCGCGGGCTCGAAGCCTACAGAGTGAGAAAAGGAAGGGTCTCTAAGACAAACTGGGAAACTGTCATTTAAGAAACAGAAAAAAGCCGGGCTCGGTGGCTCAGCCTGTAATCCCACGCCTTTGGGAGGCTGAGGTGAGTGGATTGCCTGAGCCCACGGGTTCGAGACCTGCCTGGGCAGCGAGACCACATCTCTACAATAAATCAAAAAATCAACCGGGTGTGGTAGCACATGCCTGTAATTCCGGCTACTTGGAAGGCTGAGGCGGAAGGATCGCTGGAGCCCAGCAGGTAGAGGCTGCGGTGGTCGGGAGCGGCCACTGCACTCCAGTCTGGGCGAGAGTGAGACTCCAACTCAAAAAAAAAAAAAAGAAGACCGGAAAAAAAAAGTTGATGGGTATGACTAAAAATATTTGAATTAATTTATCATGTGAATATATTTTATAAAATGTTATATCATGAGCAAAAAATATAGGAAAGATATGCCAACAAATGATTTACTATTCAATTACCATCTAAACTTTTCAACAAATGTACTGGGTCAATTGGAAGCCACTATTAAAAAAAAAAAACATGAATTGACTCATTACTTTATACTATGTTTTTAAAAAATCAATTACAGGCGATTTTTTAGATGTAATGCAAAACAATTTTTAAGGACAAAAAACTCCATGATCTTGAAGCAGGAAGTTATTCCTTAAACAGAACATAAAAAGTACTTATCATAAAGGAAAATTGGAATATGTTGAACTACAGTAAATTTTTTTTTTAAATAGCTTTTGTTTAACAATGACACCATAATGTGGAAACATAAATTGATGAAGATATTTGTAACGCAAGGGTTTATATCTATAATACATTTTTTTTTTTTTGAGTTGGAGTCTCACTCTGTCGAACAGACTGGAGTGCAGTGGCCACTCCTAGCCACTGCAGCCTCGACCTGCTGGGCTCCGGCGATCCTTCCTCCTCAGCCTTCTGAGTAGCTGGAACTACAGGTGTGCGCTACCACACCCGGCTAGTTTTTTATTTATAGTGGAGATGAGGTCTCGCCAAGTTGCCTAGGCAGGTCTCGAACCTGCAGGCTCAGGCAATCCACTCACCTCGGCCTCCCAAAGTGCTGGGATTACAGGCTGAGCCACCGAGCCCGGCCTCTATAATACATTTTTAAAAACTTTTACAAATCAACAAAAAAGACCAAACAAAAGAAAAAGTCTGTCCAAGTAGCTATTATTAGCCATAAATGGATTATCATCATTAGCAAACAGGGAAATGGAAATTAAAACCAGGAGATATCACCATATTCCACCTGAATGGCTAATGTTATAAAAATAGACACTATTAATTGAAATAGAGGTGGAACACCTAAAAGTCTCATAAACCACAAGTGATCATGCAAGTGAGTACAACCACTTTAAAACACTGTCTAGTAGTAGCTATTAAAGGTAAACATATGGTCTGGGAATCTCAATCCCTAGGATTTATCCACTAGAAATACAAGTATATCAAATGAGTTGAGTAAAACAATTCATGGACGCATTCATAATTGCCCCAGTTGGAAATTACCCATATATGGATGTAACCATCCACCATAACATGAAAACGTTATGGCAAATTCATAAAATGGAATACTGACCCATAATATCAATAACTACAGCTTTATGCTGCAACATGGCTTAATCTAAAAAGTATAACACCAAGCCAAAGAAACTGCACTCAGAAAAACACTTTCTAGTCCTTTCTCTGTTGCCCAAACAGAATACCACAGATTGGGTAAATGAAAAAGAAAAAAAAAAGTATCCATCACAGTTCTGAAGACTGGGAAGTCCAAGGGAATGGTGCTGGCATCTGCTCAGCTTCTGGTGAGGGTCTTCTTTTTGCAACTGGCCACAGCAGAGGTGGAAAGGCATTACAGGGTCAGAGGGCAAGAGCATGGGAATCTCTCCTTCTTTTCAAGCCCCCAGTCCTATCTGGGGACCCTATCCTGATGACCTTAATAATTCAAATTACCTCCCAAAGGTCCCACTTCAAACTAACATCTGAATATAGAAGTTGAAAGTTTCCAACACATGAAATTTGGGAGACACACTCAAACCATAGCGAACACTCACCATACAATTTCATTTTATGTAAAGCTTGTAAGACTTCCATATCAGTACAATTAAAGACATTGATTACCTTTTGTGAAGAGGGCTAGGTCAGTGATCGAGTAGGGTCCCAAAGTGGCCTTCTGGGATACCAATTGTAACATTTCTTAACCTTGCTGGAAATTACCCCAAATATCTCCTACCCAGAATCTCTGTTCTTATTTTACTCTCTCCAAGTAGGAAATATTGTTTAACATCTATTCTTGATTATAACCTAAGAATTTATTCTTTCATTTTAGGGTATGGGGTAAAAAATCCATAAATGAGAGCTCAGTATTGAAATCAAATCAAGTATATGAAAGAAATATACATGAACTAAGCGATTGTTATCTTGGGCTCAAATTCAATGTGCTTATAGAAAAATGGACTTAATTTTAGTTTCTGGGTCATCTGGAAAATGTGACATCACAGGCAATTTAGGGTATACAGGATATTACTTACCACAATCACATTCCCACTACAATAATTTTTATTGGGGAACATGAGTCTTATCATTTCTTTTGAAAAGAAATAGTATAATTGTAATGAGAGAAAATAATGTTAAAATTCATTTAAATATGTGAACATTTAATATTGACCTCACTGAATTTTCAGTGAGAATTTAAAATGAGATAATTGCAAGTATTTTAGGTGCAGTAAACTTAATAAAATCAGAGCGCCCCGTTTTACTTGCAAGTGCTAAGTTTTCCTCACCCACACAACACACTCAGCAGCTCTACCCCTATGGCTACAAAGAATCTTAAGAAAAACATGTGATAAAATGTCTCATCATATTCAGTCTAATGCTGTCACTCATGTAGTTAAGTACGGCTATGTGCCTTTCATTGACTCATTCCCTGGGAAAATAATCATTCTCTGAAACTTCCTAGGGAAAGTACAAATTCTCTTCTGTTACAGGGAGAGAAAGAAATCTATGCAAGCCCTATTATCTTAAAGGGGAAGCATAAAAGGACCCTTGACAATTTTCACCTCTGAAAAAGATGTCTATTTACTGTTTGACATATTCTTGACAGTGGGTTTTTGAGATATAATGTGAAAACTTGGCAGAAGATGCATAGATTTTTTTTTTTCTAAACTGTTACTTATTGAACTTTACACTTTGTGTCAAACAGCTGGAGGCTGGAGGAAGGGTAAGTAGCAAAAAAGAAGGCTGACTGCTGGGACCTTGACTTCTAGACTCCATCAAATAACAAAATAATAAATTATTATGGGCGATAGTGGAGAATGATGGCTATTAAAGAAAGAAGGTTATTTTTATCTGGTCTAAAGGAGCTTTTTTTAATTTGCTAGTGGAAGCTTCTTGTTATTTTAACATTTAGCTTTGGCAAAGGAGTTGCTTTTACCACAACTTGCAATTCACATTGTAGCTGAAATTAAAAAAAAAAAATTATTACAAATTGGTTTAATTCGAGAAAGGATTTTGTCACATATAATAAGAGGTCCTGTGGAGACTCAAATCATGAAGCTTTCGTATTTGTTAAGGTATAGTTCTGAGATATGTTTATAGGATCATGCATAAATGGATAATCTGAATTTTTATTTAACAACTTCTCACATTTCCACAGCTTTCTCTTGTTTACAAAATGAATAGGATGCTCTTACAACTTCCATTAGTAGTGATTAGCCACCGTGATCAATTGCAATCTATGTGGAAAATGTATGTAACAGGAAATTAAAAATACTTGTTCTCACCCAAGTTCCCTTCTCAATTTTACCATTGTTTGAATTGTTCAACTTCATTTGCTATCATGGCTCTATCCTAATGCAATGCCATTTTACAGTCATCATTTGAAACAACATTAAGACAATGCAAAACTTATGCAAACTGGATTTTGACTAATAGATAAGAAACTGAATATCAAAAGTCATGTATTTGGATTATAAATGACACAGTTGGAGAAACCATGACTTGAAGCAAGGTTCGTCTGACTCCAGAGCCTATGTTTATTTACTGCTTGACACTCATGCCAACTTCCTTCAGGAAATTTTTTAAAAGTATCTCTTTATATTGCTAAGAGGACACAGCACTGTGACAAGTAGCATCTATTTGTGACATGATTAATCTTAGGATTACCATACAATTTGAGGAATGGGCTAAAACTAAGTTCTTTCAGTGGTCACAGACTCATGATTAAGTTCATATAACAAACATCATTAGGTCATCATTCACTGACAGTAATTCAAGATGGCAACTACCACAGGCTCGGAGGTAGAAGTCTCTGTAATTCCCAACTGTTGCAGTAACTCAAAGAAGACCAGAAAGAACTAGGAGATAACACAGTTATTTGGGATCTAGAGGATGAAGACGTGACACTTATAGGACAGACAGGGATGCTAACTGTGGCTCTAAGAACAATTTAGAAAAACTGAAAATACGGCATTAAGGTAGAATGTAGACTTAAATACCCAGAGACACATCTCCCTGTAGTATGCATAATAACAATGAATATGAATGGACTTAATCCTTCTGTTGGAGCCTAGGGCCCAAGAGCCATATCAGTACTAGCACAATGGCAGACTTCCCATGGCATCAAAGTTGTACTGCAAGAGCTTTGGCACCCAAAGATGTCTGAAGAAAACATGAGACTCCCTCAGTCTTCTGAAGGACAGTGTTACAACAACAAATCAAAAAGAAAAACGATCGACTCTCCACTTCCATTCAGGTTAAGTAGTTTTTATTTTTCTCAGAAAGTAAATCTTCTAGATATGTCTTGTAGACCTCAAAGTGCTGAAAAGGAAGCTCCCATGCAAAGGCAATTTATCTTAAAATACTTTAAATAATACCAGTTATATTTCACTTGAAACATGTAAGTTGTGCTAGTTCAAATGATCCTGTGAAATGTAACCCCTGCCAATGTTGTTGAACTTCTAGGATAAAGAGTGTATTTAAATTAATACCTGTGGGAGACACCTAACTCGTTTGTGAAAAGAAACATCACATAATCACTTTGCTGGTGATGGTGTTGCCTAGGGTCTCCGTTATCTTTCCTTCACCTGCAGGTTTCTGCCTCCCTGCCTCCCTTGTTCTCTGCAACAGCCCTGCAGCTTGGGGTAGCTTGCTAGTGTAGATGTGATGATTTCAAGTCTCAGCCTGTGGGGTGGCAGCTGGGTGTGTATGAATGCGTCATTTGTATTTCTGCTTTCTCTTTCCTAAGTCTTAAATGATACACCCTTCTAAGTCATCATCTTTCCCCCCACTCTCTTTCACTACTATGCTTGGCCCAAGCATAGATTGTAACCCTTCTCCTTCTTCTGAAATTGGTGTTTTTCAGTGAAGAAATCAAGACTTTCCCTGTATCTTCTCTCCTCTCAAGTTTATTTCTTATTTAGGGATGCTATGTTTTCTGTCTTACAATTCAATTGACTTTTTGTCACCACCCAATCTTTTCCATGACAGTCTCCTGCTTTGGCCAGAAGCTAGTAGGTAAAGTTGGAAAGCATCTCTGATCTTCCTTATTTCATTTCAGAGCCACATTTATCTACTCTTTATTAGTCTGGGAAGTGAATACTGTGTCCTCAGCCCTCCCATGCTCTGTGTCATCCACATTCGAGGCGATGTTTTAAGCCCTGTTTTTGATAGGGTGAAAAGAAGACATCTTTGCTACTCAGACCTGCCGGCTCTCACAATCCTGGTTGGTTGAACTTGCAGAAACAGGTACCCAAAGGCACTTGGAAGCACATGTGATACCTCTGAATGAATTGTTTTCTTTCCCTGCAGTTCTTTAAATATTGACACTGTAAACAAACAGGGCTCTTATTTGGTCAGCCTTGCAATCCATTTGAGTCCAACTTGGAATGTGGCAACTGGAACAATGAGAACTTGAATTTGGGGCATAATCGGTGTGCATGACAGACCCCTGAAACTGATGGGCTTGACTGACTGGAAAATTGCTCCGTTTTTCCAACTTTCCTCTTCGGAACTAATAAAAGCTGAACATGTGGATTCAAATGGAAATCAAAGAATTCACTATGTTCTAATAAATGCATATGTATATACGTGCATATATACAAACAGACACAAGAAAGTAATTGTTCCGGGCACGTGGAAAAATTGTTAATCAAGATCTCAGTCTCTATACCTTGAATGAAATGGAAGTCTCTGACAGAGTCCTGAGCAGCAGAAGGATATATTCTCTGGCAGCTGTGCGCAAAGGGTTAGGGGTGATGGTGACCGACCTACAGTGCCTACAGTGGCAGCAGTGGGAGAAATGAGTGGATTCTGGGTATATTTTAAAGTTTATTTTAAAGGGTACATTTTTAGGATCACCTTGTGATTTTATGTATTCGTGACCCAGATAACCCAGGAGTTGGCTTTTTTAATCTTTACTATTTCATTACATTTATTATCGATAGTGACAAATGAACTGATGCCCCTGGAATGTGTTACAAGAGCAAGTACAAGAATGAAAGAATGTGACTGTTCATTGTAGAAAGTCATCTCTCAGAAATTTCCAGAAAGAATTAGGGTGGAAGACATTTTGAATAATGTAGAGATGCTAAAGTAGTAGATAACCCAAAGGAAGGTTACTCTCCTATTCTGATTTCCTAGCAAAATGTACTAAACACATGCTGGTTTAATGAAGAATGAAAAAAAATCTCTCCTTCAACCAGCAATAACAGCTACTATGCCACTATGTTAATGGTCAAGTCACTTTTAACATGTAAACCGAAACTAACAATATGGGTGCCTCAATATTTTATACATATGTATAGAGAGAGATTATAAAATATTTATTTTACATAATTTTATTTTATTCAACTATTTACGTTATTTTCCTCTTTATTTTGGGAGAAGAGACATTTATTGAAATTATTTCTTTTTCAAATCCATATGACTTTTAATTTATTGGTATAAATGTAAACCAAAACATTTGGTTGGGTCTGTCTTAGTACAGTGACGGGACAATTACCATTTAAGGTCCAAAAGATACCAGAACTTACACGAGTGATTAATAAATATATGATTCATAACAACCCTATGTACCTAGTGAAAGTAGGATATTTAAATAGAGATGTAAAAAACTCGATGCCAGGTTTACAACTCCCATCAAAAATGTATTATCAGGTTCTAAAATTAGAAACCTCACACTCAGTGTTTCTTTTTACGCATTCTTGAATTCTCAAATAGGTAACTTTTGAATTTCTAAAAATTATATATACAAGTTATGTGACTGGTTATGCAACAACAGTTTCTTGTTTCTTTTTGTACTTGGCCTTCTACCTTATATTTAAATAAAATAATCTATTCATTTTTCACTAGAGGGCATTGAACTGTGTAGTAGAGAAACTAGTGCTTGCACAAATGTGGTGGTGTCACATTGCCAAACTTTAAAATCAAGGAAGCTTCAGAACTCCTGAAATGATAGACAAGTAAAACTTTTCCACGAGAAAAAGAAAAGGATTTCAAGGTTATTTATTAAAATGCTGTCACCATTCAACTTGTAATGATACAAAGGAAGCTATCCATTCATTTTGCTAGGAGAGATTAAAGTGAATTTGCCAGGGATTAGTTGTGCTAATGTCATTAAATTCAGAATTTATATTTCAAATGTATATGCCTGAATGAAGAGAATTAACTTAAGCATGAATACAGTCAAGAAAGTTTTGAGAGTTCAAATGTCCAGAATAATTTGCATTAGGTATTGAATGTGTGAAAAAAAATGAAGTAGAAAGAAATCAGGTGATAACCTTTAGTAACTTGTAAATTTATGGAAATAATATAAAATATACTTTAGACCAAGTCATAGTTAAATAATTACAGCAAGAATCATCACATTATTTGTGTTAATTTATATTTGCATAAACATTTACTTATTCCAGACCAAAATACTGGGCAGTAGTTGGTAATTAGATTTTCAGTCATTTTAAGAATAAATACTTTATGTATAAGAAATTATAGCACAAAAAAATCTAGTCTATAAAAGTAATGAATTATAGCATCTTCAAATATATCAACCAAGACTTAACTGAGCACCCAAAATCAATATTTAAAATTTCTGAAATTTCTGTGAAAACTCTTAATATTTTAAAACAAAAACAAAAATTGTCTTCAGTCTTGAGCACTGCTGAGATGTGAGAAAGTGGTTGGTTTGGTGGTAGTGTTTCAAAATGTTCCTGAAGTTGTGGAAAACAGAAACAAAACGAGTTGTGGGAATACACCCGACAAGCTATAAATAAATAATTGTATTTTTCACATTTTGATCTACAAAAATTTTGTTGTCTCTTTTCTCAGCCAGAGCACACTTTATGGCTTCTTGTATTTTATACTGACTTTGAGTGGTTTTGTTCTGTTGCATTTACCTTTAAAAAAAATACATATGCTGTGCTACTGCTTTTCCACACCGATTAATCAACAGTTTTCAAGCCAGAGAGGGTCTGTTGATCATCTAAATAAAGCGATACATTTTTAAAACTTCCAAATAATATTACATACCTAAAGAAATTTCCCTCAGAACGTGTGTCACTTCACAAATCCATTCCAATAGGAGTATACCAAGACATTTGACAACACGAACAATTGGTCCTTCACAAAACAGACTGTTTGTGGGACTTTACTTTCTTGTCAGAACCAATCAGTGACTTTCAGAACAAAAGCTCAGCAGCAGCAAAAACTGAGAAAAAGGAAAAAGGGCATTTTGGGGTCTAGGATACATTTCAATAAGCCTAAACGCTAAGTGACAGATGAGGAATTTAAGCTGCTTCGGTATAATTCTACAAATGAGGTGTGTGAGAGAGGTTTTCATTAAAGTGAGTCTCATTTCACAAAGGCTTATGAGTCTTCCTGATGGTGTTCTCTGACTCTCATTAAAGGACTTGTGAAGTGTAAAACTTCTCCAACATAGCTTTTCACACTCTCTATATGTTTATGTATATGTGATATATGAGTTTTACCAGGAAAACATCTTGAAAGAGTATTTGAACTGAAAAGTATATTCATAACATGAATTAAACAAGAGTTCTGTCTGATCTTTCCTTGAGAGAAGTGCATTTACATTTTCAAATGTGATCATTTATTAAAGTGCTATAGTTTGTGTTAGACATTGCAGAAAAGATCATGCTTGCTTGCAGGGGCACAAGCTTTGGCTATGAGATTGACAAATGGGTCTTAGGGTACATTTTTATTATTCAATGACTCTTTTAATTCCTCATAAGTGTTATAATTATTAGAATCATGCTTTTGATGAAGCTTTCCAGGGCTTATAGCAAAGTGAAAATCAGTATTTAAAACGTCTAGATTAATACTTTTATCATGTTTTTGAATGGGTATTCATGTTCAGCTTCCTCATTGTTACTTCTGTTATTCTCATGTTCAACATGTTTGTATAATTCCTTGTAAATAAGTACACACGTGTGCACCAGCTATTTCTACACTGTGAATATGTCTCATGTCTGAGTATTTAAGTTCTAAGGAAGACATGAAGTCTTATTAAGAGGAAACTGAAAACTAAAGACTTAATATTATTCTTAGGAAATTGGTTTTTATTGTGGTAAATTAATGGTGTTTGTTGTTTCATGTTTGCATAATGAAATAATTACTTACTCTTGTGCAGCTATTTTTATGTGAATGAATTCTACATACCTTTTTAAAAATTCAATTAATAGAAAACTAAATGACACTGAGATTCCATGACTTACCTTGGTGACTTTTACAAGCTGAAAGTTTTGTCCTGTGATTTATGTTTAATAATTTAGCACATTAATAATATTTTAGATGTGGATTGTTGAACATAAGCATGGAGATTATTTAAATGAATATTTAATTTTTATTCACCTTGCCAGAAGACAGAACATACATTTAATTGCCTGATATGAAAAATAAAAAGATCAGTAAAAAGGGTAATGTAAAAAGAAGTTTTAAAATAAAAGAGACATACACATCTTACTTTGGGGGCCACAGAATAAATAATAATTGGCTTGACATTTGATATCATGGAATACAAATTATAGTACAATTTCTTCTTGTTTTTCAACTAGAAGATATTGGGTCTATATGAGGTATATACTTTCAAAATGTACATTTTAAGTTGGACCTGATTTTTTATTCTGAATCTATAAAATAACATTATGAATATTTTATATAACGAGTCTAGCGCAGTGCATAGAATGGGTACCTGATGAATAATGCTTCTTTTGTGTTTTTCTTCTGTGTTGATTGCCACAAAAACACTTTAGAGAAAGCTACCATTAAGGCAGGGTGGGATACTGACCCATGATACACAGTCCGGATGTAGCTGGGAGCAACATTCTTTGAAAATTGCAGAAATGAATATTTTAATACTAATATGGAAAGAAGAACAAAATTTATGGCACTACAGCCTAAAATACACTCTCCACACTTATACATACTAGATATTTTCCTATCTTCTTTGGAGTAAATCAGCAATCTAGAGAGCAAAGTATATGTATCACACACAAACACACACACACACACACACACACACACACATCAGCAATCTAGAGAGCAAAGTATCTGTATCACACACACACACACACACACACACACACCAGGAGTACATTTGTACCAGTAGCTTTGCTGTAACTACATTCTAGGGACTCATCCAGGGTGAGTTATAATAATGTACTTCTTGCAAACTAAAATTCTTTGACTGGGGTTCACATGCTGAATTCTGCTCTCTAGCAAACACTTTTTAAGGACTCTCCAGTGTATGTGTAAGACTTAATGCAGCTGAGCCACTGGTGAGAGTTGACATGAGAATGTCTACTCTTGGAAACTTGCAAATCAAGCTGTAGCATTTTCACCTGCCTTCTCCTGTAGCCTTTTTTATTGGTGCATTTTCCCCCCACTCTCATCTTTAGAAATCTCTTAGCTCAGAACCAACACTGTGGGGATTTAATCAAGGCTACGATTATGAGTGCCATTTCTGTTACTTCCCTTCCCAGGGGCCCACAACTCACCACACCAGTTGAGTCCTGCCCAGTTTCGGATGTGCATTCTTTTCTATATATGACTTGATTTAAATTGTCCCAATTTAAAAGAGAGATCATAGATAAAGAAAAGTCTGTCCTTCTGCAATTTAAAGGAAAATCCCTCAATAGAAATCCTTTTTCTGTGTGTAGAAATGGGAATAAATTCCTTCCAATTATTGAGCCTAAATTATCCCTGCAACCTCACCTGCAATTTTCTCTGATTGGGTAGAATTATTTCTATCTTATTCAGTTCAGTTACAGGCAAATTTAGTTTGAGGAACTGAAATTTGCGAACATTGGAACGTTTCAGGTACTAACCTCTACATTTTACTATCTTATGAATGAACAGTATGCTTAATTAAGGTGAATAGAATTGGCTATGCCCATAAAAAAAAAGAGTAAACGGTTATCTTTAGGTAGTTTAATTAACTCATTCTAGGCATTCAGGGGTTTTTTTTCTCCCTAAAAATGCACAATTACCCTTGTATGTGGAAGTTAAATCCCTGATTTCTTTCTTTTTTTTTTTTAAGTGTGCCACAAATTCGTGGAAGAAAACATAAAGAAAAATATCACATAAAATGTCTATAGCCAGATGGACTGTTACAGAATTTTCCCCAGTCCAATCCAAGTCTCAAGCTCCCTTGAAGCCTTCACAGCAATATGTCATATAACGTTTGAGTTAGCTCTTTGAGACACTTACTGCTTGGAAACTTTTCCACTTAGGATTTATACACAGGCACACCCGTCTCGTTCTCATTTTTTATGAACTTGATGAAAAAGAAGAAATAAAAGTGTGTGGTAATATGGTTGTTTTTTTTAAGTTGAAGAGAGAATTCAGGTGCTATGATAAGAGGCGCTGTTGAGTTTTACAGTCAGATTGCTGGGTGATATTTTTATTTTAAACAAATATGCAAACCTTTGGTAAGTGAGCCAGGAGCTTCTGAGTTTGGTCCCAGAGCTGTCATTAATTTCCTCTGCTGTAATGAATATGTCATCCAAGCCCTGTCTGTGTTCATCTTCTTATCAGTAATACCAAAACAAGACCGTAGTGCTTGCTGACCTCAGAGGGATAGAATAACAAGCATTTTAGTGTAAGAAATATACATTTAAAATGTCTGGGAAAAGTGCCTAGCCTTTTAAAAATACACAAGAGAAATATATTAGGTATATTCATCATCCAAAAAAAAAAAAAAAGGGGGTCCATTGTAATTGTCTCAAAAGACGAGCTATGTATTTGTATGCCAAAACAGAACTAAAACATTTTATTTCAGAGATTTTTTGGCTTCCAACATAAAGACGGGAATGCAATTTGACTCCCACCCTGTTTGACAATCCCTGATATTTATGAGATTTTTCATCCCATTGGAAAAAAACAAAGTTACTCTCATTCTCAAGTGAATCCCTAACATTGGAAGATTTTGTGCGTGTAATGAAGAGTAGAAACTCTTGTGGTTAAAATCTATTTTTATGCAAGCAAATATTTCTAACAAAGTTAACATAAACAATAAAAAAAGACAACAGCAGACAACACTTCAAGTCACGAATTGCATAGGGGACCTCAAAATTCGTTAGGCCGTTCCACTCTCTCTTGTTAAATGATACTGGTCCTTTAGAAATGTATCTTATCCAATATCTTTTACAACAACTTCTCTTGGGGATTATGAGAATTCAAGCCTTTCGTCCTGTGGCAGTCCCTCCTTCATAGTTGAGAGCCAAAGTGAATTCATTCTTCCCAAACAATGACAATATCAAATTTCAAGGAATGCAAGTTTAGTGTTTATACATCACCGTATAAAAACTCTTTGAGTTAAAGCTATTTGCTGTGGAACTAAAGTCTGTATTTGGTAAAAGAATATTTTAATATTTTTTGCCTCAACATAATTGTGTAACTATAGATGAAGCAAATACCTTTGCAATTTGAAATTGGTTGATTAACTACAGTGAACTAAGACATGAAGGTTTTTTTTTAATATATAAAGGAGTATAAACATGGCATATTGATTGAGTTGGAGAGGTTTTAAAGTTTATCTGAGCCGGGCTCGGTGGCTCAGCCTGTAATCCCGCGCCTTTGGGAGGCTGAGGTGAGTGGATGGCCTGAGCCCGCGAGTTCGAGACCAGCCTGGGCTGCGAGACCTCATCTCTACAATAAATCAAAAAATAAGCCGGACGTGGTAGCGCTTGCCTGTAATTCCAGCTACTCGGAAGGCTGAGGCGGAAGGATTGCCGGAGCCCAGCAGGTCGAGGCTGCGGTGGCCGGGAGCGGCCACTGCACTCCAGTCTGGGTGACAGAGTAAGACCCCAACTCAAAAAAAAAAAAAAAAAAATTTATCTGAATTTTCTGTAGTTTGTATAAATTTATAATTTGGGGGATACTAGACAAATACATGAAATATACATATTTTATAAGTATTTATGCTTATTGATAACAAATTGTTAGTGACAAAGAAGTTGTTGAAGATAAGGACCTAGGCTTACTGACTCTTTTTAGCCTTACCACCAACTGTTTTATGGTATTATTAAGCATCTATAACACTATTGTTTAATGAATTAATTATTCATTTTAAATTATATGCATCAGGTAATATTGGAAGGTTTAAACTACCTGTGAACACAATATGGGTTCTGTAAAATGGAAGAACCTCAGCAATAAACTCAAAAGGCTAAAGTATATTTAAAAATTTATATTCAGGAATAATTTTAATCTCTACAGAATTCATACTTCTTCCAAAGTGAAAGGTAGTTGCATTTCAGAAAACAGAAAAAAACGACAGGCAGAGTCAGAAACCTTTAAATCTTAATTTCGAATTTGCTACCTATTAACTAGGTGGCCTCAGGCAAGGCATTGAATCTCTCATTTTACTCATTTTGAGATAATAATACTTAACTGCTTTATGCAATGATTGTGTGTATTAAGTAGACAATGACTTCAAAGCTCTCTGAAAGATATAAATTCTGAGCCAAATTCTGCCATTCAGCAACTTCCATTGGGTTACTAACAGAGAATTCTAACCATATTAGAATAGTGTATGAGGAATAACTCTTTTTTTTTTTTTTTTTTTTTTTTTTGAGTTAGAGTCTCACTCTGTCACCCAGGCTGGAATGCAGTGGCATGCTCATGGTCACCACAGCCTCGACCTGCTGGGCTTAGAGAATCTTTCCGCCTCAGCCTTCCAAGTAGCTGGAAACACAGGCATGTGCCACCACACCCGACTAGTTTTTTGATTTATGGTAGAGACGAGATCTCACCATGTTGCTCAGACTGGTCTTGAACCCCTGACCTCAGGCAATCCTCTTGACTCTGCCTCCCAAAGTGCTGGAATTATAGACTTGAGCCACCACGCCCAGCTGAGGAATAAACTCTTAATGAAACTTTGGGAGAATTTTTGGTGGACATAGTCTTGTTATACAATCAAAAAAGGTATTATTTGTCCTGTAAATCAAAGCTGATGTTTCTCCGTTGCAGAAACAAGCCATGGAACTTCTAGCAATCAACAGATGGCTAAAAAATCCAATTTAAACATTGTGTTTTATAGTAAAAAACTGATACTTGCAGAATGAATTAAAAACATCTTTAACAATCTTAGTCATCAGATAAATTTTAGTCATCAGATAAGCTAGTATAAGATTCTGTCGTGAGTTGCAGGTAACCCCAAATTAGAGTATCTTAAATAAAATATATTATTTTTTCTGAGTTCCATGTGGCCACCTAAAAAATTCAATTCCTCTGAAGAGATAGATACTGTGGTCCCACTAACAGACCTATAGTGTCTTTATTGCCAGGCTCTTAGTAACTTCTAAAATATGCAGCCATATCTTAAGACATAAAGAGCTACAGAATATTTACAAAAAGAAATAGACTGCAGATGGATATTCTTAGTATAATGCTCAATGTTCTTTACATAGCAAAAGAAGAAAAATATTAATAATAAATTAAATAGTAAAGCTAGTTTGCTTATTCTTACTGAATCACTTTCCCAAAAGAGAACTATGGTCCTAGATGGATGAAGATAGAATTCCAGGACTGAGAATTACTAAAAATGTAATTGTGATTTAATTCCACTGGAATGATTATAATTGGATAATTTAGCTGACTCTAGGGTATGATGTTCTCAAAGATAAGGTAGGTGTGTAATTCTTGCATCTGCGGGCTGGCTTTGATGGTTTCTATGAATCTAGACAGAACTCTGCGCTTCAGCAACTTGTCTTAGAAATACTTTATCAGGTTAAGGAGATCGACTTATTAAAGTCACAATGGAGCAATGAAAATTCTATCATTTCCTATAGAAAAGGTGCTCAAAGCCTTTTTGAAGTTAAGTAAACCCAGGAAAAGAGAACAAGTTCTTATATTTATAGAGAAGTTATTGTCTGCCATGCATGCCAGTTACCCCTTTATATTTTGCCCATTTATTTAATGGCAGCATATTTACTAGAGGGATGTCATTATACTCATCCAGAAACACTTGAAAGTATAAAAAGTTTAACCTATCTGATTGAAATTTGATGCCATATCAATTCACAAATCTGGAATTCACAGCCAGATATATTGAACTTCAAGTGAGTCTAAGGTAACTCCTGGTGAGTCCAATGCATTTGGCCTTCTATGCCCTTGACATTCCATGACTCATCCCCAAAGAGGTCCAGTCACTTTATTCCTATATTTGAAGATACCTCACAGATGTCAATAGCACAATATTTTACAAATGAAAATTTTAAAATATTAGAAGTTCATCGTTATAATGATTCATAGAACACTAACACACACAGTGGTTTGATAACCTTCCCTTGCTTTTGACTAAAGTATGTAATGATTCCAATATATTATTTAGACTGATCTACAGTGATTCTCTAGAGGTGAACTTAAAGGAGGTAATAAACATCCGTTAAACACTCACAGTCACACATCAATCAATGATATGTAAATGTTTATATTTAAAATGTTGAGCTATTTATCTAATAAATATTTACACTTAGGTTTGGGGAAAGTTCCACAAAGTAACCCTATCATACTATTAATAAAAGAATAAATCGATACTACTTTTTAGGAGAAAAAAACTGAAATGTTGCAAGAGTATTAATAATTCCCCTTCCTTTGAATCATGCCCTTTGAATTCTATTCTAGGAATCTATTAGATAACAAATAATTGGAGATTAGGACAGATTTACATCTAAGGATCATCACTAAAACTTTGTTTAAATTATTAAATAGGATTGAAGTTAACTATTCAACAAAAGATGAATAACTGTCTAGACCATAATACAGTCATGTGGCAAAATATTACTATATTTTTAAAATTATGTTTTAAAACTATTTGATAACATGGTGAAAGGGAGTCAAGTGAACTGGAGAGTGGACCAAGGTCTTATAAATAATGTGGGGCTCTTTTTATAATGCCAACAGCTCACTGGGGTATCACACCAGAAGTAGATCCCAGGTTGCATCACGAAAGGAAGAGGAGCTAAGAAACTTTTTTTTCCCTTTCCCTCAGCACAGCTGAGTGCATCAAATTTCATAGATCTTTAAAATAACACCAGTGATTCCTTCATCTTAACATGGTTTGACTATTGGGCATGGTGACTCACACCTGTAATCCCAGTCCTTTGGGAGGCAGAGGTGAAAGGATTGCCTGAGTCCATGGGTTTGAGATCAGTCTGGACAAGTTCCAGCTACTTGGAAGGCTGAGGTGGAAGGATCACCTGAGCCCAGCAGGTTGAGGCCATGGTGGCCGTGATTGTACCACTCCACTCTAGCCTGGGCCACAGAGTGAGACTCTGGCTCCAAAAAAAATGTTTTGAATGCTATAAAATGTTATCATTTTATCCTGTATATACCAAATACTTTTCTAAGGATTGTGTCAAGAGCTAGAACTTTTTTTAAAAAATGCAGTTTCTAGTATGTTGCAGCTGATATCTTTTTAGATAAGCTTGCTTAAATAATTTCTTTCCCTGAGCCTCAGTTTCCACGAAACAAGACAAAGACATCAATGATACACCACCTCTCAGGGATGTTTTTGAGCATTAGCTAATGTTTGTAAAGCCTCCACAGAGAGAAGTGAACGAATAATGAAATAGAATCTCTATGTAGTGTTATCACTCTTGTCTTTCTCATTAGTCTCTGAGAGGCTTCATGCCAACTCCAAGCATTTCGGCTGCCAGAGTGGAGGGTTTCTATTTTAATTTTGCCTAGAAAAGTGAGCGTGGCTTGAACATCTGGGGTTCACTCCGGCATAATTCCAATAATGCTTCTTCGGAGTCAGGTATATGAAGTGTGATGGCTAGTGCCACAAAGGAATTCACATCTAATTTTAGGCCTGCTGTTTCAATTTATAATTTAGCTTACATTTTAAACCTATTAGGAAAAGCACGATTTAAGTAACACATTTGAGATTTATTTGAAGTTTTCATGTGAGAAAATTTTGCTTAAAATTAAATTACATTAAAAGCGTGTCTATGGGGAGCGGGCAAACAAAATGGAATTAGGGCTTTGGTCAGTTCCTTACACTTTATTTTTCTGTTTATATTGTCTCATGGCCAAGACAGGCACAAATGTATAAGAATTTTAGAAGAGGCATTGATTCATTCAAAAACGTATCTTTGAGGTGCTTATTATGTGCCAAGGGGCACATATATAGCAGGATATGAAGCCATTGAAAATCCTGACCCATAGAAGGCACATTCTAGTAGCACCTATAAGATCCATGATGACTTCACCATATTTTTATGTATTCTCTGTGCTGGCAACACTGTCTGACACTCAGTGCAAGTTTGACGAAGGTTAGATAAAGCATGAATGAAGACTCAAACCCACCAGGGTTGTGTAGACACAGCCAAGACTTTCATTTGCGTTAACCACATTTCTGGTGACTTCTTAGAACTGCGTTATTAAGGGCCAATCTGAATTAAATAAATAAATCAATTTTAGAAAAAAAATGCTTTTTTAAAAATTAAAATGCTCTAATAATGGAATACATACCAGGCGTATAAATATGGAATAATAAGAATAGCTGACATTTTCCCAGGATTCAGTATATTAACTTTTGTGAGTGTTAACCCAGGAAGCTGAGAGGAAATAAAATAGAATCAAATCTAGTTAAATTGATTCAAAGAGTGTAGGGAATATTTGGAATGCCTGTGACTTGAATTGTTTTTCAGTGTTACCCCAAGAAACACTTTGCAATTATGAAAATGTGCACATATGTGTGTGTGTGTATATATATATTATGTATATATATTATATATAATTGCTGCTAATATGGCAACCAGTGCAGATGAAAAACTATATTTTCAGTTTTACTTAATTTTGATTACTTTAAGTAGCCATGGCTACCCTGTTAGACAGTGCAGCTCCAGAAGAAATTAATTTTAATTTCAAAACTTCTAGCTGGGTGACCTTGGGCAAATTAAAATGCTCTAACTAAATTGTGAGACATAGATAATAATATCCATATGCATATCATAAGATTGTCATAAGAATTCAATAAAGCAGGAACTGAGGCTGACATACTATCACTTTATAGTATGTAATTGCTATTATTATTATTGTTATTATTATTATACTGTTATTATTCAATCTGAAGTTTTCTCAGATGATATGTGTAAAAAGGGAAAAAAACACGATAAAATGAACGGTTGCTTGCTCTGATATTCCTGTAGCCTGGAATGCCCACTTCCTTTTGCCTCTTCTCCCTGGTAGGAATCTTATTGTTTCCTCAAGTCCTGACAATAACTTACCCTGAACATTTACTTGAAAACAGTAGAAAAAGGTAACCACACCAAAAAGGGATATTGCGATGGGTGGGGGAGGGGTATGCACATGCTACTTTGTGGTACTTTGTTTATATTGTTGCCATGTTGTTTAGAATGTACTACTTGAGATTTTTAGATGGTATCTTCCATTGGGAAAAAAAACCTTGCATCATTTTTACTCCTATTTTAGCAACAAGGAAACTACAGTTCAGAGAGTGCTTCAGTCCAAAATTGTTTAACACTTTGACTGCCATCAAAGTAGCCTCTTGTGGGTAGAATATAATCCAGAAACATGCATTCCAATTCTTCAAGATGCATTGCTCTAGTTTGTCCTTGAGTTGAAGATGCTGTGATACCCAAGTGGGTTATGTGACATCAGAGCTGTACGTTTAGCACATCGTCCATAGAGCCAGTCAATGACATTGACTGCTGCGCCCACACAATTTATATGCTAAGGGGTTAAATGGAGTGAACTAGAGAAGAGATTTCTGAAATAATTTTGGTTGTTTGTGACCAGCAGTAGCACACGAAAGATAATAAAATAAATATGAGAGTGCATTATACACCATAAAGATAAGCACTTGACATAAAACTTTTGTTTCCATTATGTAAACACGCATTATATATGTTCATCTATGCTAAGTCACAATGCATACAGCACTTTTTTGCTGTTCACAGTCAAAAAGGTTTGAAAGTCCACCCATAAAGATATATTTTTAAGGGAATTTGGTCAAATGTGGTCAAATGTGGTCAAAGGGAGAATGCAGTCTCAGATAATAATGTCAAGAATAATATAAGCTGGTAGATGTTATTTAAGGGCAGTAAAATATTGTATATTTCATGCAGCTTCAGAGAGTTTAAAGGGATAAATTAAGAAAGAAAAAAATAGCTCATATTGGCTGTCACCATGCCATCCAGACTGAGGAAGACGCGGAAACTTCGGGGCCACGTGAGCCACGGCCACGGCTGCATCTGCAAGCATCGAAAGCACCCGGGAGGCCGTGGTAATGCTGGTGGCTTGCATCACCACAGGATCAATTTCGACAAATATCACCCAGGAAACTTTGGGAAAGCTGGTATGAAGCATTACCATTTAAAGAGGAACCAGCGCTTCTGCCCAAATTAACCTTGATAAATTGTGGACTTTGGTCGGTGAGCAGACAAGGGTGAATGCTGCTAAAAACAAGACTGAAGCTGCTCCCATCATTGATGTGATGTGATCGGGCTACTACAAAGTTCTGGGAAAGGGAAAGTTTCCAAAGCAGCCTGTCATCGTGAAAGCCAAATTCTTCAGCAGAAGAGCTGAGGAGAAGATTAAGGGTGTGGGGGGAGCCTGTGTCCTGGTGACTTGAAGCCACATGGAGGGAGGTTCATTAAATGCTAACAAATGTTAAAAGAAAGAAAGAAAGAAAGAAAGAAAGAAAGAAGGAAGGAAGGAAGGAAGGAAGGAAGGAAGGAAGGAAGGAAGGAAGGAAGGAAGGAAGAGAAAGAAAGAAATAGAAATACATCATGATTTAAAAGAGGGGAAAAAATTAAAAAGAAAGAAGAAAATAATCTAGTAACAAAGAGAAGGTTTCCAGCAAGGTTTGCAAATCTTTGCAGTATTATAAATGGATCAAGAATTTTGCTGAGAAAATCTGTGAGCTTCTGCAGAAGCAGATGCATTCTTCTGCCTCTTAACACCAGTTCTTGTTTCTGAAAACATCACTTTCCACCTCCTGGGCTTCACCTTTTCCTCCCACCACCCTCTTCAGGGAACTACTGCATGCACTTCTACAAGAATCTCATTCCCAAGAAAACTGCCATTACCCTCTGTGGCCTCCCCACTGCCCCAGGCCCTGAAACCCTTGATTGATCCAGATTTGGGCATGTAACTAAGCCAAGTGGAATTCTTTAATTGAAACCCAGAAAGGTTTACTTCCAATGGGGGATTTCCTAAGATGTAAAAACAATGTTTACAGACATATTTGGGCAGCTGTTCTGTAGAGACAGAATGAATCTGACACTCAGAGAAGTTAGATTTGGAGTCCGGGTAGACAGGATCCTGGGTTCCACTTGGTCCTAAGGCCCTGCCATACCTCCACCTTTCTCAAGGTTTGGGTGTCTAACCTATTTAAAATTCTGAGACCCAATAAATTTCTTTCTAAGTTTAAGGTGTGAGGTAAGATTCTATTACTTGACTAATACAGTTGTTATGGGAAGTACTGCATGCAGCCAAGGACTATCAGAAAAGGGAAGTTGTAAGATATAGGAAAAAGGAAGGCTGGGCACATACCTGTAATCCCAGCATTTTAGGAGGCAGAAGTAGGAGGAACGCTTGAATCCAGGGGTTCGAGACCAGCCTGGGTAACATAGCGAGACCTCATCTCTACAAAAATTAAAAAAAAAAAAACAAAAAACCGGCTATGGTGGCATGTTCCTGTAGCCCCAGCTACTCTACAGGCTGAGATGGGGAAGGATTGCTCTGATCCCAGGAGTTTGAGGCTGCAGTGAGCCGTGATTATGTCACAGCACTCTAACCTGGGTGACAGAGCGAGACTCTGACTCAAAAAACAAAGAAAGAAGAAAGAAAAGAAAAGAAAAAAGAAAATGGGAGCCAAGATGAGCTCAGAGTAAGATACACAAAAGCAAGAAAGATGTCCAGAAACAACATAACTGGGCCAATATTATCAACACTTTAATGAGATAGGTGGGTGGCCAAAATGAGAATAGATATGAAAAAGATATATTTAAATACTTTGGTATATATATATGTACCAAAATAGGTATGTGTACATGATACATATACCTGAGTTAAGTATTTAATAAACCTGCTGTCATAGTGCTTGTGGTTGAGAATGCTGTCTGCTTACCAAATTCTGTTCCCTTCTTCCAGTCTCAGAGCTTAACTCCATTTCCCAGCTCTCCCTGCAGGTTGGAGTTGCCATGCCATTGACTTCTTTTTTTTTTTTTTTTTTGAGTTGGAGTCTCACTCTGTCACCTAGGCTGGAGTGCAGTGACACACTCATGGCCACCCCAGTGTTGACCTCTTTGGCTCTGGCAATCTTTCTACCTTAGTCTTCCAAGTAGCTGGAACTACAGGCGTGCACTACCATGCCGGGCTGATTTTTTATTTATTGTAGAGAGGATGTCTTGCCACGTTGCTAGGGCTGGTCTCAGACAATCCACTTGCCTTGGCCTCCCAAAGTGCTGGGATGACAGGCTGAGTCACCGAGCCCAGCCACCTTTGAATTCTGACCTATGAGACATGCACATGATGGGGGAAAATTCTCACATTCTTTTCCCAAACATTACCTGAATGGAAAGGAATCAGATGATGGAGAGAAGGGGAGACCACAATAAAAAAAGAGACTGGGTCACCAAATGCCCACATGAAAGGTTACCTAACCAGGGTCATCAGGGTAGGCTGAGACATAGGCTGAAAATACACCCACTGTTAACCCACTGGTTTAGGAGAGGTAGGGTTATCTGTTCCAGAAGCCAACTTAATGAATATGTTGTTCAGTTATTTCCAAATAATGAATTTATTCATGATGGATAATTAAAGAAGTAAACTTTAGAATACTGTTAAAGCGGCAAAAGCTGAATGAGGATATCCTTCCCTCTAAAAAATCTCACAACTGACAATGCATACCAATTTTAAACCATGATTGTAGCCAGGTGCAGTGGCTTACGCCTGAAATCCCAGCACTTTGGAGGCAAGGGAGAGAGAATTGCCTGAGCACATGGGTTTGAGATCACCTGAGCAACATGGTGAGGCCTAGTCTCTACAAAAAATTAGCCGTTAGCCGGGCGTGGTATCGCACACCTGTATTTCCAGCTACTTGGAAGGCTGAAGCAGAAGGATAGCCTGAGCCCAGCAGGTTGAGACTGCAGTGGCCGTGAGCATGCCACTACCCTCCAGCCTAAGTGAGACTCCAATTCAAAAAAAAAAACCCCAAAACCATGATTGCATCCCTGCTTCCATTTGTTCAACCCCAGCACACTAAAAAGAACAGCACTTATTCTCAAATGGCCACAGAAAGACTTAAACTTGGTATTTTTCTATATCTGCAAAGAACTGAATATACTGTACATTTGTAACATGATTCCATTGATTCTCATACATCATGTTATTGGCAAATAAAGGTACCCTAGGGACGAGCACAGTTTGATAGTCCCAACCATGTATGAATATATGAGAGCTGCTAAGAATTTCAAGGTTATGCTTAAACAGATACAAGCTTCTTCTGAGAGCTTTGTGTTTCTTACTAAAATTATTATCTGCAAAGGTGATCTTTGAAGAATATAGGACTCTTAATGAATTTATAAATGAATCTATAAAATGTTATTTGACTTCTCCTTGTTGAAAAAAACAATCTACTACTCTCAAATTTGTTTTATTCATTATAATTACTGAGCTTTAAGGCAGTCTGCTAAAGAAAATGAGTAATTTCGGAATTATATTTGGGATCCCATATATTTTATTGCAGAAATAAAATGTTGGATAGGTTTAATAGAGATAGGAAAGCCATAATTTTGTCTCATACTTAGAGCTCCGATGCTTGTGTGAGAAGATGTCAACCAAACGAATAAAGCTATTTGTTTTACCTTGTGTGCTTTAGATAAGGAAGTCTTTTCTATAAATCCAAGTTATTTTCTTTAAGTTTAGTGACCAATCTTTGTTTCTTTATTGTTTGTTGTCAACCTTAAACCCTACATTTTATCAAATGCCAAATAGTGGATGTATTCACGCTATTGCTGGAATTTTTTTTTTTTTTTAATCTGTTAGGTTCACTGTATTATGTTAAGCTGGATCTCTGACGTCTTCACAACCCCTATTTTATCATAAATGGTAAAATCAAATTATCTCCCTACTAGGCAAATAAAATGATTCAACAATCTTAATTTTACAAATAACAATTCCTTTGCTTGGGAGGTTGGCATTGTATAGTGGTTGAAAATATAAGTCCAAATTCACACTGGCTTGGTTTAAGCCGACTATGTCCTACCTGTATAAACTTGGACAAGCTATTTATCCTCATTATGCCTCAGTTGCTTTAAATGTAAAATGGGAAGAGTAGTAATGCATATCTCATGGTAATATTGTGAGGCTACTGTGAATAAGTGCTTACTATGTTCTTCTTCTATGGTTGGTCTGGCCCCACGAAATCTCGTGCTGAAATGTGATCCCGTTTTTGAAAGCAGGGCCCAACGGGAGGGTTTAGTCATGGGGGTGGAAATCTCTGGAAGAGATGAATGCCCTCCCTCTGAGGTGAGTGATCTCTCATTCCAAGTGCAAGAGCTGGTTGTTGAAAAGAACCTGACACCTTCTCCCCATCACCTTTTTCCTCCTCTCTTGCCATGTGATCTCTGGACACACTGGTTCCCCTTCACCTTCTATCATGAATGAAAGAAGCATGAAGCCCTCACAGATACAGATGCCAATCCTGAACTTTCCAACCATCAGAATGTAAGCTGAAGAAGCCTTTTTTCTGTACAAATTACCCAGCCTCAGGTATGCCTTTACAGTCACACTAAACAGACCGAGGCAGCTTGTAACGAAGGCTCAATAGTCTCCGGTGCCGGTGGGTGCATTTTTGTGGTTGTAGCTGTTAATGTCATTAGGTACAACCTATTATGTGGGTCAAATTGAGTAGGGAAAAACTGGATTGGACAAGTTCCAGTCCCTAAGTACTCTGCATTCTAGTAAGAAGATGCGGTTTTACACAAATTATTATTGTTGAATATAGCATACGTATAGGTATAAATGCTTTAAGAGTACAGGAAGGAAAGTGACATTGTTATGAAATGTCAGGAATTTCACAGAGAGTTATGTTTGGTTTGGGGTTAAAAATAAGAAGTGTGGTAGATAGAGAAAGATAGAAAACCATTGAAAACCCAAAAAACAGAATGGGCAAAGCACAGAGTAATAAAACATCATGTGTATTCAGGAAATAAAAAGTAGTTCATTACTTCAGAAGTAGCTCAGTAGTTCAGTGAGTTTGGAGCAGTGATTCTTCAAGTTGGGGGCATTCCTGGCATTTAATGTGTACGAGCCAAGCGTGCCACTAAGTATCCCCAGGTACAGGTCAGCCCCTCAACAAAGAATGATCAGATTTAAGACATCAGTCATGCTGAAGCCGAAAAACCCTGGGCTAGAGAGGATGGCAAATAGAGCAGGAGACACTATGAATAGGAATTCAGGTTTGGAATCCACTTTAAAAAGAGGTTTACTATGCAACTGTAAGGATGCTGCATCGTGATGGCTACAGGGAACTCTGATCTATTTTTCTTTGCGTTCTGGGACATTTATCCTTGGGTAATTGATATCTACCATGAACTGTATTTAGAAGGTGTTCACTCCAGTCAGGAGAACTCCACATTTTTTCCAGAAATCTCCTTTCTTTGATTATTGAAGTCAGCCTTATCGTCATTTAAGATAAAAATTCTGTCCTCATAAATCCAATCCAAGTCCCCCTCTGGCCTTAGAATACATTTCAAAATCACCTTTTCCATCAAACCTTCCCTCTCTTACCGTCATTTCCGTCTGTATTTTGCCAGTTCTTTTCACTACCCCACCCCCTCCAGTTGATATTCCCTGTCCTCTGTAGTATTTCACTTCCTTGATTCCCGTTAGTCTTGGAAAAACAAAAGTGGAGTCTTTTTCACACACGTTTGTTTGTCTTCTCAGGTAATCGAAGGCACAAAGAGAAAGAGAGAGGGGAAGGGAGAGACAGCAAAAGGATCACAGCAAACAATCACTTTGAAGGCTTCAGCTTTTTAGTAAAAATGTTTCTCTAACAACACACTGCCGCATGGTTAAAGGAATTCGGGAGCATTTAGATAATAGGAACAAGAAAACAACGTCGTTTGCTGCTTTTCCAGAAGAAAATCAAAGTATTGCTGAGGGTCTTCTACTTCCTGCTGATTTTGTTTTTCTAAAAATGTGTATTGATTTCTTCCACCTCAGAGATTCATAAATGTTATTAAAAATGAATGGCAGGTCTGATTTAAATTAAATGTCAGGTAGTTGATAGGTTTCATAATACTTTTAAAAAATTTTAATGACATTCTTACTTGATTTTGTATTAGAGGCATGCAAAACATAGACGACCAAAATCCACAATAGTGTGTACTAAATGAATGCATGAATAATGAAGCTCTCGCTTTTTAAAAATAAAAGGGAACAGTAGATCTGTATTTGTTATGGCTTATTCCAAAACCACACAGGCTAAATAACCCCAAGTTTCTACTCATTAGACAAGACAGAAACCCCACCTTTGATTTCTTTGCTCCTAGCCCCATCTTTTAAGCAGGATAATTATGTGAGAAATATCACACTTCTTGCTGGTTTGGAAAGCTCTACCTGGTATAAGGATGTAAAAAGCAGGGCGAAGGGTTGCATTTTATTATAGTCTATTATAATCTCTTCGGGGTGAATGTCACCCTTTCAAAATGCCACATTGTATAAGACTCTGTGGAAAAAGTCATTTGATTGCCCAAAATGGCTTGTCATGGGTTTTAAAGGCCTGGGGGGGGTACAATATGCTTTCTATGTATTTAAAGGTAGTTCTCTTTCTACTCTGTTCCTTTGCCCAAGTGAGTGTTCACCGGCCACCACAGCTTAGACATTATACATTTCCAAATGCTTTATCTTCCAACACTTGATTACTCTAAATACCAACCCTGATCGGAGGTACCCCCACCTGAAAAGCATTCAATTGACTGGAAGGGAGAGGCAAGCATCTCCTGAAACCACTACTCCGGGAACTTGACTAGTTTATCACAGGTAGACAATTTGTGTTATTTTCTCTCTTTGTGGAGCTCACCCCATGCTGCTCCTTACAATCCAAAGTAGCACTTTCATTTTTTTTCTGGTAGTGCTCCCGGTGGATGCTGGAACACTCTGCCACCTCCACTTTACTGATGTGTGCATTTGGCCCCCCTGTGAATTACCTCTGTTGAATTTTCTTTTTGCTTTCTTTTTTTTTTTTTTCCGCCAGCTCCTGCTGACAAAACCCGCAGACAGCAATGCACATCCTTAACAGACAGAGCGCCCTGCTCCCAGCAGGACAACCCAGGCGTTCACAGCTCACACATGTCGTTGTTCAAGTGTTTCTATGAGAAAACTGTCTGTGTGCCACAGGCAGGGGGGTGGAAAAAACTTTACCGATTTTACTGAGGGTCCACCCACTCACTCCTGCCTTTTTTTTTTTTTTTTTTTGAGGTTGGAAAGAGAGCCTAAAATCCATGCTATTATATGTAAAAAACCTTTTCAGATTCCTGATTCCTTGCTTCTCTGATCTGAAATAATTTCTGTTCTAGAATCAGGCGTTAGGAAAGGAAAAGGTTTAGTAGAGTATAAGTGTGTGTTCATAGAGCCTTTGCCTCTATCATTCATTCATTTAACAAATATTTTAGAATTCCCAGTATCTCTCAGGCACTGTCCCAGACCTAAGCTATCTTTAAAATTCATCCTGTGCCGGGTGCGGTGGCTCACGCCTGTCATCCCAGCACTTTGGGAGGTGGAGGTGAGAGGATTGTCTAAGCCGGGGATTGAGACCAGCCTGGGCAACTTGGCGAGACCTCATCTCTAAAATAAATCAAACAATCATCCAGGTGTGGTGGCACACTCCTGTGGTTCCAGCTACTTGGAAGGCTGAGGCGAAAGGATCACCGGAGCTCAGCAGGTACAGGCTGCTGTGGCCATGAGCATGCCACTGTATTCTAGCCTGGGCGACAGTGAGACTCCGACTCAAAAAGATTAATCCTGCTTCCTCTATTTTTAAACATGTTGACCCTTTTCCCTGTTACTATAAACATTTCCAGAAAAACATCATATGTGATATTTGGCATGGCACCTCCTATCAGGTAACACTGAAACTTTGACTTTTTGACCATGGATTTTAAATAAAGAACTCTATGTAGAATTGTGGTGCTGAGTAGATTTATTGTAAATATCTGTCATTCACTGTGTCTTATTTTAGTGTTTTTTAATTCAAAAGTTGATATAAATGGTGCAGAAATTGCCAAATGGACATTATAGAAGCAGTTTTGTTGTATCCAGATATTGTTTATACAAACTTACTTAAAGATAATTGCAGTTTAAGGCAAAAAAAAAAATACACTCATGTTGGAAAAGTATGATTGCAATTTATTATCATCTATTTGCTTTCTGAAGCATAGTTCAAATGCTAAAATTGTTTTTCATTACAATTTTTTGTATAGTTTATGTTTATTATAATCTTTCTACTTAGCAACAAAGCTGACAATTACCTCAGTGGAAAAAAAAGGTTAAAAAAAATCTTTACTATCATACTTGTTTAAGAAAAAGCTATTTAAATCTTTTGATTTTTCATTGGACATTTGAAAAATCTACAAATAGTAGAGCAATCAAATAAACTTCTGATATGGCAGAAAAAACTCAGACTTTAACTTCACAATCAAACACAGCTGCTACAGCACAAATTCCAGTCCTAGAAATTATTAAGTTTAATTATTAAATTATAGAAATTATTATCAATCTTATTATTAAATCCAGAAATCATTGATACTTATAATTCAGAGTGTCCATTTTATTGTTTTTTTTTTGTTTTTTGTGTGTATTTAATGTCTCTTACCAGGTTGGTATGAGGTTTAAATGAGAAGTAATAGATGAAATAAACAAATCACAGGTCAAGCCATACTCTAGAAACTAGAAAATACAGTACTAATATCTTATTTTAAAAAAACAATAGTGTCATCTCTTATTTCTTCTTTTTAAAACTTGTTTTATTTGTTTAATTGTTCTTTCACAATAGGTTATGAGACTTTTTTTGGTTGTTTTGTTTTCTTCTTTTTTCTGTTTAATCTTTATTTTAAGGTTGTGGGGTATAATTCAGGATTAACTACACAAATGATCATTGTACAGGTAAAATTTGGACCTCACTTTGGACCCTACTTCACCTGATTTGAGATCAGGTACCCTTAACTATGAGTTTTATAATTGTATCAATGCCTACCATATCAACCATTGTATAAGAACTACCTCCTAGTACCTGTAAGAATATTGGGCACGGCTGTTTTTCAGTTGGTTACAAAATGGCGGATACCAATTGACTGGCTCTAATCTATTGGTGCTTTTCCAGATGAAACCTTTTCACATAAAAGCCAAGTCTCTTCCTAACAAATGAAAAATCAACCAGCTTGTTCTATTGAGATATATATATCCATACAAATATATATTAATTTTTAAGAAATGAGTTGTCACTGTCATTCCCATGCTATAGTGCTGTGACTGTTCACAGGTATTCATGGAGTGTTACAGCCAAAACCTTCTGGTCTCAAGTGATCTTCCCACCTCAGCCTCTAGAGTAACTGGGACGACAGGGATGACATCTAATTTTATTATCAGTGTCAATTGTTAGGACTAAATTGACTGAGATATCATTCACAGTCATTAAGATGACATAAGCAAATGAAGCAATTAGACATGTGTTCAATCGTCCTTGAATGAATGGTCTCAGAATATTTTAAAGTAGCAACATTTGAAGAATGATTAAAGGTACAAATGATTCAATTCAATTCAATTTCACAAATAATTAATTCAGAAATAGTGGAGAAAATAGACTTAAAGAAAGTTAAACTTTAGGTCCAATTCTGGCTAAACAGCCTTAAGCAGTCACTTTCTTAGCTTTTAAGTTTGTTTTTTCTTTAATTTATGAAAATGAAAATTATAATACCTTCTTTCCCTAGTAGACAAGACTATTCTGAGAAAGTTAATGTCCTACTGCACTTTATAAACTTTTATGCAATCTTCAAGATAATTGCATCATTGTATATTTGCATGCCATTGTGCAAAGCCTCACAGATGGTTCAATTATAAGTAAGACACAATCTTTATCCACAGAAGATATATAATCTAAGAAGTTTCTAGACTCTTAAAAAGTTTTAGCTACATCATCTTGGACTGATATTAATATGAATATAATATTTCTTGTTTCACTCATTCTGCATATTTGTTATTTAGTCTATTTAATTTTTTTATTTAAGCATTAAAGTAAATTTTTATTTAATATAACTGATTGATGTCTAACTCTTCAATCTTATTCTGTTATTTCTATCTGTGCCTTTGTTCCATTTTCTCTCCATTTTTCTTTTTTATGAAATAATTATTTTTAATTATTCCATTTTTTTCTTCAGGAACTAGTTTTTAAAAAAAAAAAATTTATTATAAAGATGCGAGGTACAATCCAGGGTTAGGTACACAAACATTGATCATGCAGTTACCCCTGTTAATGAGGTATGCACCTTCCTCCCCTAGCAGTTTCCCTCCACTGCCAATCCCACCCCTCTTCCCACCAACAGTTTCTCATTACTGCCAATCACTTTTTTATAGCATTATCATTGTTCAAGGTCCTCTTATGAGTGAGAACGTATGGAACTCTGTTCTTTGTTTCTGTGATAAGTCACTGAGTATGACCGACTCCAAATCCATCCAGGTTGCTACAAAGTCCATATATTTGTCGTTTTTTATGACTGCATAATATTCCATTGTGTATATGTACCATATTTTTTTTTATTCAGTCTAGCTTCGATGGGCAACGTGGTTGGTTCCATGTTTCTGCTATTGTGAGTAGAGCTGCAACAAGCATACGTGTGCAAGTATCTTCTTGGTAGAATAATTTGAGTTCCTCCAGGTATGTTCCCAATAGGGGAATTGCTGGGTCCTATGGAAGGTCAATTTCTAGTTCTTTCAGAAATCGCCAGACTGTTTTACAGAGAGGTTGTACAAGTTTGCTATTCTACCAGCAGTATAGACGCATTCCTTTCTCTACATCCTCGCCAGCATCTGTTGTTGTTTGTTTTATTAATGATGGCCATTCTTACAGAGATTAGGTGGTATCTCAGTGTGGTTTGGATTTGCATTTCTCTGATGATGAGTGAAGCTGAGCACTTTTTCATGTGTCTGTTGGCTGCTCATATATGTTCTTTTGAGATGTGTCTATTTGTGTCTTTTGCTCACTTTTTAATGGGGCTGTTTCCCCCGCCCCGTTTCGGCACGTTTGAGTTCCTTGTGGATCCTGGATGTTAGGCCTTTGTCAGATATACAGTTGGCAAATACTTTTTCCCATTTTTTTAAACTATTCTAATAGTGTGTAATTTTGTGTTATAAAAGTAAAATGTAGATGACAGTTTTTCCCTCTTCCCAAGCAACAATGGCACCTAGGCAAAATGTTTCTCTATTTACATCACTCTTGAACTATATTCTAATTTTTATGCCTTTTAATTCCACACATACTGCTGTACTCCATAAAGTATTATAAATACTATTGTATGCAAGCATATTCATGGCAATTTGTCTAAACGCTTAGCATAGTCATACTTCTTCATTCTGTCTCTTTTCTCTCTGAGAGTCTAATTATACATAGGTTAGAACTTTCACTATCTTATGCTTATTATATTTTCTGGAGTTAATTCTTTTTTTATTTCTCTGTTCTTCTGTATGGATGTTTCTGCTGTCCAGTCTTTAAGTTCACTGAAGTTCTCTTCAGCTCTATCCAATCTTTTGTTAAATCTATCTACTTTGTTCTCTTCCCCAAAAAAACTTCACAGCAAAATCTAAGCCAGTGTTTGACCAAACAACAGGGCACCATAGCCTAACTAAGTTTTCAGGAAAATTAACCATCACACTAGACAAACAAAACTATGAGTATTCTAATTTATTTAAGATACTACTAAGTCAATGAGGTAGATGATAATCTCCAAGTTAATGACCAGAAGCTTCATTTTGAAAATTCATAACTATTAAACTAGTAAGGGGAATTGGATAATAAAAGGAACACTCAACCCATAACAATCAGGAAACACTAACAGGAAAATGACATCAATAATAAATACATAGTTACAGAATAAGCAAAATTGCACTACATGTAACAGATCACATAATTCAAAAGACAGTTTTCATAATTCAAAATCAAAGCTGCGAGCTGCTTAGTAAAGAAGCAATGTAAGTATAACAACAGAAAAGTTTAAAAGGAAAAGAAAAAAGAAAAAAAATTCCTGAGAGAAAGAAAGACAAAAAAAAAAAACAGAAAAGAAAGAAAGAAGGAAAGAAAGAAAAAAAAAAAGGAAGAAAAGAAAGGGAAGAATTGCCCTGTGATTAAATATACTTTCAGGCAAAAAGCATTATTAGAGATAAAAGAAGATTTTCTCATTATAAAAATAAAAAGTTCATCAGGAATATATAACTAATGAACGATAAATGGCAAGTTACAAGATGTACTAAGATAAAAATACTCAAGAGACTTGTAATGTTATTATATTTAAGATCAAGTGGTCTACAATATATTAAGGACTTTGTTTAGGAAATGACAAGAGTCTTGCTTGCCAAGTATTTAGTGCAGACCGTATTATTTAAGATATCTCCTTCAGCATAATTTTGAGCCATACCAAATACAAAGGTAGATAAATGATGGCTGAGCAATGAATCTGTCAAAGTTCAAGTGAATATTTTCCTTTTTCAAGATGTGTATTGAGTCCTTTCTCCTAACACATCTTTCATTCTAACACAAGAAGAACATGCCTTATGCTTTTATTGTTACATGGCACCTGGTTAGGTTTTCCCCAAACTTCTGAAGGAATGAGGGATTTGGAAAATTTGGTCACTTTAAAAAAAAAATGGAACAGAAAAATGCTGAAAGGCTGGCTGACATTTTAAGAAATTCTCACTGGGAGTGTGTGAAAGATTTAAAATTTGAAAATTAGTAGGGTGGGAAAGAATGGAATTCAGAAATTTAAAAATGTATATATTGCAAAAGTATTCCCAAATGAGTTTAATCAGGACCATAATAAAACAAATACATAATTTTACTAAATTAATATATATATATATATTACTTGAACTGCATGACTCTTCAGTTCTATCAAAATTATGTGACCAGAGTTCCTTATCATTCTAAGAGAATCTTTATTTATTTTAGCACTTCAGGGAGGTAGTTTGGAAATGCAGACCATCCATCTTGCTTTTAATAATGTTACAAAAATCATGTCAGAAGCCTAAAAAGTTCTAAAAGATTGTTGTGATTATCATGTCTAGACTCAGAATCCCCCAAAGAAAAAACACAACAGAACTTATCTAATGACTCTATTGAGTTAACAGTCTAAAATATCTGTTTGTGAAATCAGCATATTCAATTAATTTGAACATCAATTCCTTAACTAATGGAAGAATTACAATGATAACTAAGACAAGGAAGTTCCTTTCCATAAGAAGTTCAAGGTTGTGTAGATAACACACTGCATGAAATATCCAATAAACCAAAATACTATTTATAACACAAAAAAACTATTCAGGCTAATATCGTGTGTTATACTTCCCACTGCTGGATAAATAGTGAATGAAAGATAACTTATTGCAAACACTCTTTTTTTTCAGACAGCTGTCTTTCTAAATTTAAGTGACAGGATAGGACAAGAGTATTTTGAAATAGACCTACATTTGCAACTTGAATATACTGTCCTGTCATTCTATTCCATTACCACAGAAATAGATATAATTCTAATTTGCATTTTCCATTCCCTCAGAAGACTGAACATTTAAGATTATGGAATCTATATTAGCTAAAATATGTCCTGAGCTAAACTGAATGCAACAAAAAAATATTTAATTTTAAATTAAATTTGTGAATATCATCCAATTCCATTTAATAAGCTATATTCTTCAGCTATGCTCATTGAAGAATGAGAAAACTTCTCTTTAAGCCTACACTAAGAAGAGAAATTGGCGGGCGTGTCTTTTGCTTTCTAGGCGACATTTAAGTGTCTATAAAGAAGCATTCAAGAATGTCCAAGCATTCAACCAAAAAAGGGATCTAGAGACAGATTCTTTCTTCAAGGATCAATTAAGAAATGTGGACGATAAAAAGCTTAACACTAAAAGCAATTTAAAATTACATAACACTAGGATAAATTTTCCGGTGTGATGCCACTCTAATTAACTACCTTTGGTGTTAACCTGGAATTACCTTGAAAAGAGATCATTATTGTCCCTTGCATTGTCATTAAAAGCAGGGGCCAGATGTTTTGAATCATCATAATATTGTAATATTAACACTTGTTGAATGATATACAGTTCATATTGTTTATATTGAGAAGAATAATGTCAAGCCAGACGACTTCACAAAGAATGTGAATGCATGTGACATAGAAAATAAGTGACAGAATCAGAGATGATTGGGCTCCGAAAGAAATTAATTTTTAAAATTTGGTTAGAAATTATAGCTTAAACCAAACATTTAAAGGACTAAAATGAGGAAGAAGTAAGTATTCTGAGTTTTTCTGAAAGACAATGGGTCTTTCAGGAAAAAAGAAAGTAGATTTAAGGTTAACATAAGACTCAGAATTTAACTAGTAAATATATAGTCACTGATATGGAATTTTCATATTTGATATTCTTATATACAGAGGAAGAATTATGATGAAGCTTACATTTCACTCATCTCAACTTCACCAGCCTATTAAAGGACCTGAAATTAAATTTGTACTTGTAGTTTTATATTCATTTTCTTAGCATGGGTTCTCCAAATCATGGCTTGAGGCTCAATACAAACTTGGAACATCCTCTAGTTGGATGGCAATGAGTCCTTCATAATATGCATTATCCTTCCCAAGTGGCAGGCTAAGATTTTAAAATTATGCTATTACTGGGTTACCATTGTGTTATTCAAATAGTTTATTAATATGTTGATTCAATACCTGCTGCTATACATAGAACTGTGAAAATTAGCACTGTGGTGTAACTTGCCTCCCATATGTTGTAGGGCATGCACACTAACAAAGATTATTGGGGAAAGAAGCTAAAAAAGAATATAAGAGTAAAATTTGATAGGTTTTTTTTTCTATCAAATGGTGTCTCTCTGAGTGTACATGAGTATGGCCATGTATCACTTAACAATGAGAATATATTTTGAGAAATGCATCGTTAGGCAATATCGTCATTATGCAAACATCATAGAGTTCATGTACAATCTAGATGACGTCACCTACTATATCCCTCTGTTAAAGAGTCTATTACTCCTAGGTTATTAAGCTGTATAGAATGTTACTATGACTGAAACAGGACTCCTACCTGTCTCCATAAACAAAAAATCAACTCTAAATGGATCAAAGACCTAAACATAAAGCCTCAAACTATAAGAACCTTAGGAAACACAGGAAACACCCTTATGAAAATTGGAACTAGCAACCAATTCCTGATCAACACCTCAAGTGCCCATGCCATAAGAGATAAGATAAACAAGTAGGACCTCATCAAACTGAAAAGCTTCTGCAAAGCCAAATAAACCATCAAGAGAGTGGGGAGACAGCCCACAGGATGGGAAAAAATATTTGCCATCTGTGTATCTGACAAAGAACTAACATCTAGGATCTACAAAGAACTCAAATATGCCAAAAGGAAAAAAAACAAACAGCCCTATTAAAAAATGGACAAAAGACATGAATAGACACATCTCTTGTGAAGTCTTCTGGCTTGACAGAGACGGGGAACCAACAGACACATGAAAAAGGGCTCAGCCTCACTAATCATCAGAGAAATGCAAATCAAAACCACACTGAGATACCACCTAACCCCTGTAAGAATGACCATCATTAATAAAACAAACAACAACAGATGCTGGCGAGGATGCAGAGAAAAGGGAACACTTCTACACTGCTGGTAGGAATGCAAAACTAGTGCAACCTCTTTGGAAAATAGTGAGGCGATTTCTAAAAGAACTAGACATTGACCTTCCACATGACCCAGCAAACCTGCTACTAGGAACATACCCGGAAGAACTCAAGTCATTCTACAAGAAAGATAAAAGATATCTGCACACGCATGTTTATATTATAGCACTATTCATAATAGTAAAAACATGGAATCAACCATGCTGCCCATAGAAACTGGACTGGATTTTTTAAAATGTGATACATACACACAATGGACTATTACACAGTCATAAAAAGGATAAACATATAGATTTCAAAGCAATTTGGATGAATTTAGATTCTATCATACTCAGTGATCTATCACAGAAACAAAGATCAGAGTATCACATGTTCTCACTCATAAGTGGACCTTGAACATTTGCCATAGTACTATAAGAAAGAGATTGGCAGTAGAAAGATACTGCCAGGGTGGAAGGTAGGGGGAACACAACATCAATAAGGTTAACTGATCTTAAACCAGACAAAGTGGGGACCAAAGGGAGGCCCAAACTTTACCTGTACAATGATCACCTGCATACCTAATCCTGAATTAAACCCCACATCTTTAAAATAAAATAAAATAATTTTAAAAATAGAATGTTATTATGCTGAATGCCATTAGCAATTGTAACACAATGATATATGTGTATCTAAACATAATCTAAACATTAAAAAAAAATATATATATGGTATTAAAGATACAACCTGTAGAGGTCACCTCCCATAAACAGAAGTTGCTGTGAATGTCAATGTGTGAGGGGTGAGTGAGTGGTTGTGAAGACCTAGGACATTACTGTATATTACTGTTGACTTTATAAACACTGCACACTTAGGCTACTCTAAATTTATTTTTTTAAATTTCTTTCTTCAATAAAAAAATTAACTTTCCCTTACTGTAATGGTTTTACTTTATAACTTTTTAATTTTTTAAACTTTTTGATTCTTTCCTAATACCACTAGCTTATCACACAAAACAGCTATACCAAAGTATCGTCTGTCTCAGTATTCTTATTCTGTAAGCTTTTTTCCTGTTTTTTAGTTTATGTACTTATTGCTTTTACTTGTTAAGCTTTTTTTTGTTAAAAAGTAAGACACAAACACACCCAGGAGCCTAGACCAACACAGGGGGAAGAACGCCTGTATCACCGTCTTCCACCTCCACATCTCATCCCTTTGGAAGCTCTTTAGTGGCAATGACACATGGAGTCGTCATCACCTAGGATAGCAACGCCTTCTTCTGGAATAGCCCCTGAAGGATCTGCCAGAGTCTGAATTTCAGTTATCTATTTCTGCAAGTAGAAAGAGTACACTCTAAAATAATGATAAAAAGCATAGTTACAGAAAATGCATAAACTAGTAACTATCTTGTTTGACCATTGTCCAGTATTATGTACTGTCCATAGTTGTGTGTGCTATACTTTCATGCAACTGGCAATGCAGTGACTGACTTCACACCAGTATCATTGCTAACACATGAGAAATGTGGTGCGCTAAAACATGACTATGGTCACCACATCATTAGGGCACAGGAATTGTTCAGCTCCATTGTAGTTTTATGGGACTGTCATTGTTTACGGGGTCCCTCGCTGACTGAGATGTTTTTATGTAGTGCATAACTGTACTTATGAGTATCACAATGAATGTAACCACAGGTTTAACCAAATATATTAGACAAAATAAATAAAAAGAGTGATGAGTCAAACTTTGGATGTTCTGATACTTGCGTGTAATCATACACACATTTGCATAGTTTGCATGTAGACACGAAAAGACAAAATAATATTCTTTATATGCTTTCAGTAATTTAATCTTAGTGCAGTTGACAATTTTTTTGTACAAATATGTTTTGCTATAATTATAACAAAAATATCGATAAATTTTCTAATACAAATGCTATTCTAAATATCAAATCTTCCTAAAGTTAACAAAAAGGAACACAGATTTGCTCACTGAGAAAGCTCTAATGACTACTTTATTAGATTCAGAGATAATTAGAAAATGGATAAAGCAAACGGTTGTGTTAACTTTGGCATAACATGGAGTTAATATGGAAAAATAATAAAGTGGAACTTACAAAAAAAATTGATATTGAAGAAGAGAGAGCTAAAAAACTAGAAAGTATTAGTGTGAAGAATACTATTTATATGGTGCTTTATAGTAGATAAAATACTTATAAACCTTGTATAACAGCATGTTTTATAAATGTACACTCATTAGAGAGGATTTTAATTGTGAACCCAAGTTTTAAAGGCTTTCTTATTGTAAGCCTCCACATAATAGACCAATGCTCTATCAAACAGACAAGCTGGGCAGAGTTTCTACCAATAATGAGCACAAGGCTGTGCCTAGTTGATTATAATTTTAGGCCAATGCAACAGTCAACACCAATTAGAAACCATGATGACTGACCCGTATCACAGAAAACTTAATTTCATTGCTCATGATTGGAAATAATTAATAAATATGATTTTATCAAGCAGTCTTTTGAACAGGTGATAAAATATCTATTAAAAAAATCAATGAGACAAAAATATGATTGATTTGGGAGTATAACTGAATAGCATAGCAAAATTTTTTTAAAAGTATTTATGCCTCCCAATAAAAAAGACTTTTAAATGTTTTGATAAAAAGGAAAGCTAAATCCATTAATAAGGATGCTATTCTTGAAAGGTATTTAATGTCTATAAAATAGTGAATAAGAATCATTGAAGGAGAAGAAATTCCATGAAAACTGTCAAGATTCAATATTAAAAAGTTTTTTGAGGGAATTCTTGAAAATTGAATCAATAATAAAAGCTTCCAAGACAGTTGACCCTAGTTGTGAATGCATTTCAAAAGCACTTAGAGAATTAAATCTATAGATTACTATTACAAAATATTTGCTGTAAAAAAAGCATCATTTATTTCATCTTAAGTAGAACTTTTTTCTTAAAAAGACCTTTGTGATGTAGTTTTCCTGTTAAGGATTTAGTGTCACAGATTTCAAATGTTTTTAGAAGACTATATTGTGTTTGATGTATACATTTCCTTTTTTTGTGTGTGTGTGACCAGTTGTGGTGAAAGGCCTAAAATTCAGAGACTCAACAGCATGCACTGCTTTGACATAGTGCACAATTGGGCTGGCCTTGATGTCCTAACTCAAGTTCTCCCAGTCCCCAGTCTTTTCCTACAGAAAAAATTTCATAGCCAAATAGCCCTCCTGATCAAAGGGACCAGGTACGGTTCCGCTAATCCCTGAACAGCTAGGTTCAGTTCCCTCTCAGCCTGTTGGATTATTCAAACAAGCCAATCACAACTTCCTACAGAAACCAGGGTGTCACACGACCTTCTTGGTCCAACAATGACTGTTTCCAACAGTCCCTGCAACAACCTGCTCTGTTTTCAAGCACAATCTGTCCGTGACCCTTCAGGGTTTTCTATGTCCTTCCCTGAGCTATGACTGTATGTCACTAATAAACTGCTGTGGACCTTATCTGTTCCATGTCCATGGCCAGTGTTTGGCCATTCTCAAAACCCTAGAGCAGGAATGAATCCTTTCTCACTAACAGGGTGAGAAGAAGGTGATGAAAACACCAGCTTTGCCAGGTGTGGTGGCTCAAGCCTGTATATAGTCCCAGCACTTTGGGAGGCCGAGGTGAGATGAGTACCTGAGCTCAGGAGTTCAAGACCAGCCTAGGCAACTTGGTGAGACCTCGTCTCTACAATAAATCAAAAAATTAGCTGGGTGTGGTAGTGCACATCTGTAGTTTCAGCTACTTGGAAGGCTGAGGTGGAAGGATCGCCTGAGCCCGTAGGTCGAGGTTGCAGTGGCTGTGAGTGTACCACTGCATTCCAGCTTGGGTGACAGAGTGAGACTCAGACTCATAAATAAATAAATAAATAAATAAATAAATAAATAAATAAAATAAAAATAAAACACCAATTTTTAGTATTTTTTATAATATAGATTTTATTTTCAGGTACAGGAATATTAGTATTAATTATATTATGCATACAGAGAATAAGATTTCAGTGTGTTTTGAATCTGTAATTACTATCTAGCAACTAATTAGATTGTAAATCACAGGGTATATTTTATAGTTGGATATAGTGAGGCATCATTAAGATATGAGAGACTAAATCACTTGGACAGCAAATGATGGAAGAAGGACATGGACCATAGTGGCTCTCACTTCTGTTTTCTTTCTATTAGTAACAAAGAGACCACAATAGAAAAATTCATTTCTGATCACTCAATTTCAAACATGTATTTCATATATTTTTCCTCTTTTTCACTAAAATTCCTCCTTTTCACCTTCTCAATATTATTTGCAGCAAAGTCCATCAAAGTTTTGTTTTAGTCAAAAATGCCTGCATAGAATTTTCCCTTAGACAAAAATCAAACGGAATCTTGGGATGATGATCTTCTTTTTTTCCCCACCATTTCTGAGTTATGACTCTACAGCAATATCACTGATTTATTTCCTAATATTCAATTATGATATAAATAGAGGAGGATTTATCAAATGTGTACAATTTCGATACTAACTGTTCCCATAATCCTTAAAATTTGATTTATTTCAGTATTTCAGATTGCAGTTATTTGAAGGGTAGCAAAACTAGAAATGTAGACTCTATTTAGGGCAAAAAAATAAACCTGTTGCTTCCATGTGTTCTGAAAGGACTCCTTCCTTGTTATGCCAATGTGTCCAGCTCCATTATTGGAAAAGGACATTATATACAAAATTGAAACTCATATTATTCCTTGCCCTCACAATTGTGCTTTTTGGGTGACTTTTGTTTAGTTTTGGATTTCCCTAATAGTCCTATGTTGAATCCTAACAAACCCTTCCACTGCATATAAACTTATTGCTTTAGTTATAGCTCTGAGGTAAAAAAAAAAAAGTATAAAAAAGATGTTTGGTATAGGGTATGTTTCTAGTAAGAAAGAATAAAGGAAAGAGAAATAACTGTATAGGAAAAAGTCTTATGTGGTACATTTTTTGTTTTATGGTGAATGGCTGGTTGTTTGAAAAAAAAAAGGAAAGGGAAAGGAAGAGAAAAAAGGGTATAAAACAAAAATAGAAGGTTCAAACATAAAGAAAAATGGCTTAAGTATGTCAAACATGGTACGGAAAAGTCAAAAAGCTTTTTGGCCATGAGCCTGTTTTAATTGTAACACCTTACACTGCTCCTCAAATAACTTGACTTTGTAAAATGTGCCCTGTGTGACAGTTAGCTGTAACCTACTTTACTGGGCAACTGGACCCCCGTACAAACCAATATATTTATATATAATAGCATACTGAGTATAGTACATCTCATCTCCAAACAAAAGGTTTGAGATATCTTAAGTTTCCTTTTAAGTGGAGTGTTTTCTTGTTTGCTTCCCTTGATATTGATGTTTATATACTGCCATGAAAGTTAAGATAGAAAAAGATAACATTTTTTAAAAAAGTATAGCAGTTAAGCAAAATGCAATTTTGCAATCTGTCCTTTAAAAAAGTCTGTCTTGGGGGGAAGGAAGGGGGGGAGCCCATGACATCACAAAGGGTACCTGGTCCACTACTTGGGGAGAAAGGGTCAGTGAGAAGCCCAAACTTCACCTACTTTAGAAGTTAATCCTCACCTGTACCCCATATGTCTACAATAAAATGAAATACAACTTGAAATAAAATAATTTTAAAAGTCTGTCTTTATGATTACACAATATTATTCATTCTTTTGAATATACAACTTTCTGAAATAATGTTTTCTTTTGGATGCCAATAGCTGATCTTGCTCTTACATAATAGAAATCACTTGAATGGCACTTGTATGATACATTCTTTAAAAGACTTGTATTAACTAACCTAAAGCGAGCATATGTTCACTGACAAATGGTATTCCCTATTTAATTGTTTATACCTAATCATTCTAAATATCAGGTCATAATATCGTTCCTTAGGAATATAGTCTATGTATCTGCTCTCTGTTGTGATGTTCACTATATAGTTTGATCATTAAAAAAAAGACTGATGTGTTTTTTTTTAATGCTCTGAGAGCTAACTTACATCTGCTTTAAATATTTCTAGACTGGGATTATTCAAGGCGTAAATTAGGCAGTAAATCTTTGGTTCTTAATTGACCACTGGCCTGTGTGTTGACTAGAACCCGAAGAAGTTGTCTGAAGTGAGTTTTTTACTTGCCCATATGTGTTCCTGTACCAGCTTCTGCAGTTACTGACGGCTTCCCATTCAGGCAGCTGTTTTAGCCCGTGTTCTTACCAATCATAAGATAGCATCCCACTGAACTAAAATTGTGGCCTCTAGCTTCTTGACAGGTAATGCAGTCTTGGCTTCTCTATTCTTCAAGCCTGTTTTTTCTTTCCAAAAAGTTTATTGTGAGAAATAACATTCATAGACTTTTCCCCATCCTATGCAATACATTTCTTTTCATGTCCCAATATTTATCCCCAAATCATGTCAATTCATCAGAGGTTTTGCATATTTAGAATATATTATTCTAAGTTTTTAAGAAATGGACTTTACTAAACTTCATTATGTAATCATATGGTGATGGGATATTGATGAAAAGGTAATTATCTACATAATACAGTGGTGTGCCACTCATGAGAACCAAAACATTTTTTTTTTAAATTTGTTTGATGTTCTTGTAAGTGTGACTTTTTTTTTTTTCTTTTTTGAGTTGGAGTCTCACTCTGTTGCCTAGGCTGGAGTGCAGTAGCATGCTTTCGGCCAATGCAGCCTCTACCTGCTGGGCTCAGGGGATCGTTCCGCTTCAGCCTTCTAAATGTGGCTTCTCAAACATTGATCACATGTGCTAAAGTTTAGTCTCCCTAGTTATGCACCCATCTAATGCAGTCCTGTGTTTGTGTTCCTGATTCTATTGGCTAGGCCTGGTAGCTCATTTCTCTTCCTTATCAGATCTACCAAGTCCCTGCCTGGGTCATAACGCTGTGACTCAGTCTTAGTTATTGACCAACACTTAGTACTGAGCAGAGGTGGTGGGGACCTGTGGTCTTGTTGGGGAAGGGATGGCTCCTGCATCTTCTTTCGTGACTCTGGTGCTAACCCTTGACAAAGGGGGTGGACCACTGCTACCCAGTTCAAATAACTTAGGGTAATATGGTGATGACATCTGTTTTTTGAGTCAGAGTCTCACTCTGCCCCCCGGGCTGGAGCGCAGTGACACGCTTACAACCCCTGCAGCCTCAACCTGCTGGTCTCAGGCGATCCTTCTGCCTCAGTCTTCCAAGTAACTGGGACTATAGGTGTGACATTGTCCTGACTAATTTTTATTGATTTTTTTGTAGAGATGAGGTCTTGCCATGTGGCCCGGGCTGGCCTCAGACTCCGGGGTTCAGGCAATCCTCTTGCCTTCACCTCCCAAAGTGCTGGGATTAAAGGCATGAGCTGACATACCAGCTGATTAATTTTGTAATCATTGGGTCTGCCTATACTTATGCCCCTGTTCTATGCCTCAGGGTCTTATTCTTAAATACAGCTCTAACCTCAATGTAGCAGACCTGCTTATTTTGAGAATATCTTTCTCTGCAGTTTTTCACTTCTTAAAATTAAATTATGCATTGGGTTCTCATTTTATCTGCCTTCTGGCTACTGGATATGAGAACTGTTCCTTGTATGTTAACAAAGAGTTCCTCTCGCTTTTTAAAAATTTTTTAATTTTTTTTTATTTTTTGAGTTGGAGTCTCACTCTATCACTTAGGCTGGAGTGCAGTAGCAAGCGACCTGCTGGGCTCCGGCGATCCTTCCACCTCAGGCTTCCTAGTACCCAGAGCTACAGGCACGTGCTACCACGCCCAGTTAATTTTTGATTTATTATAGAGACAAGGTTCTCGCCAAGTTGTCAGGACTGGTCTCGAACCCTCAGGCTCAGGCAATCCACTCACCTCGACCTCCCAAAGTGCTGGGATTACAGGCTGAGCCACCGAGCCCGACCTCCTCTAGCCTTTAAATGTAGTTTTTAGCTGCTGAGTCATCACTCTCACCTTTTAGTTATCTTTTTTTCGAAAATGTCCCTGAATCCTAGCAACGCTTACCCAACTGTTCTTATAGTTAGTACTTGTTACATGTGTCTTAAACCCATGATCTATTAGTACACAATTTAGTTCATTCCTTCCGCTAGTATTCCGTCCCAGGACCACCACATATGGATGTTCTAACAATTGCCTGGTACTTTATGCCTGGGGTTATTTGCATTAACCTCACTACCAGTGATAGGGTTTTTCTTACCAGCCCGATGTCCAGGGTTGCAGTTCCCAAATCCCATTTCATCATCTGCATTCTTGGACCACTTCCAGAATCCAGGGTTACATGGTGGGTCACAGGAAACAGCTGGAAATTAGGAAGAGGGAGATATATCGGGAGTATCCTGGGATCAACATTTGAACAAGAGGAGAGCCGGGTTTGGTGGCTCAGCCTGTAATCCCGTGCCTTTGGGAGGCTGAGGTGAGTGGATTGCCTGAACCTGTGGGTTCGAGATCCGCCTGGGCAACTTGGCGAGCCCTCATCTCTACAATAAATCAAAAAATCAGCCGGGAGGCATTCCCGTCTGGGGGACAGAGTGAGACTCCAACTCAAAAAAAAAAAAAAGTAAAAGAAAAAGAAAAAGAGGAGGCAGGAAGTAGGGCGGGTGCTGTGTGGGGTGGGCTTGATATGGTTCGAGTCATGGGTCGGTAAAAATAATCTACTAAGACAGTTATGAATTAAGAAAAATTTATTAAAGGGGCGATATGTTGTGAAGGGTACAACAGGAAGAACAGCAGAGAGAGTGTGTTAGCTGTCTGATGTTTGCAAAGAGGCAGGGGCTAACTATAAGTATTTATAAGACAGCATAGGGGCTCAGTGTGGGCTGGGAGAATTGCCTGCAGTACATGGAGAAGTTTGCAAATTGACTACATGCTGTGCCAGAGGTTTGCAAAGTGGCTGATCAATTGTGGGGTTTTGTCTCTTTAAGTCAGGGTTAATTAGCAGCAATAGTTGGCTGCCTCTTGTTTATAGCAGAACCCACAGCAAATGTTTTACAACCGGCTAACCAGCTTTTACATCTCTTGCTGTCATTGGTAAGTTTTCTCTGTAACATTTGTAAAATCTTGTTCTAACATTCCCTCTCTCAATGTGATTTATCCAATTGATGTTAGCCTAATTGGGCCTCATATACTTCCACAAATGCTGTGATGCAGTTTTTTGGTTTTGGGGTTTGTTTTTTTTTTTTGAGTCGGAATCTCACTCTGTCACCCAGGCTGGAGTGCAGTGATGCTGACAGCCAGCCACTGCAGCCTTGACCTGCTGGGCTCAGGTGATCCTTCCCCCTCAGCCTTCCAAATAGTTAGAACTACAGGCACACACCACTACACCTGGCTCATTTTTTGATTTTTATTGTAGAGAAGCGGTCTTGCCAAGTTGCCCAGGCTGGTTTCAATCCCCTGGACTCAGGCAATCCTCTCACCTCCACCTCCCAAAGTGTTGGGATTATAGGCATGAGCCACCATGTTTTAACAGAGGCCTTGGCCCACTCGACTAAGAAATCAGAAACTGGAATAATCCATTGTTCCAAGTTGGAACAAAGAATCCAGGCCTTAATGCCACTGCTTCCATCAGCCCCTGGTTTCTGGGCATGATCTTGATTCAGGCATCTCTTCAGTGATGAGCTCCATCCGTTTCCCAGAAGAGAGCTGATGGCTGGGGACTTCTGATTACAGTGCTTCCAGAAGCTGAGAGAAAAAAGTCCCTCACTTCTGAAGTGGGTCTAGGAAGTGCACCACATCTTTCTCCACATAAGATAAATATTTGCTCACAAAATGAATCTACTGATATCTTGAAGAAATCTACTGTACTTCGACATTTTCAATTCTTCTTATGTTGATTGGTCATTCAGGTTTTCTTTTCTGTGAATTGCTGTTTGCATCTTTTTCTTTTGCACAGTTTACAGTGGATTATTGCGTTTTTATGTTGAATTATAGGAATACTACCATATCTATCCATAGTCCAAATAATAATATGTTGTTTCTATATGTTACAAATGAATTCCGAGTCTGTGCCTTGTGTTTCAATTTGACTAGGAATTATTTTGATGCACAGTAGGTTTTCACTTCCACATACCCCAAATCATAAAATCTCCTCTGGCTTGTGCTTTTTGCATCTTGTACAAGAACTCTTTCTTTTTTATTTAATTTTTAATTTTAAAGCTGTGGGGTACAATTCAGGGTTAAGTATTCAAATGTTCCTCATACAGGAATCCCACTACTACCAATCCTTGAGCCTCTACCCACTCCCAGCAATTTCCCACTACTGACAATCCCTTTCTTATAGTACTATAATAATTGTTCAAGGACTCCTTTTTATGGCCTCCCAAAGTGCTGGGATTACAGACATATTTTAGGAACTCAGTAGGTATAAACGAAGCACTATTTTCTTTCTGTTACTATTAAAAATCATTAAATTTGTAAAAACAAAACAAAACAAAACAAACTCCTTTTTTTTTTGAGTCAGAGTCTCACTTTGTTACCCAGGCTGGAGTGCAGAGTCACACTCACGGCCACCCCAGCATCAATCCACTGGGCTCCAGTGATTCTTCAGCCTCAGTCTTCCAAGTACCCAGAACTCCAGGCATGTGCTGCCATGCCCAGCTAATTTTTTGATTTCTTGTAGAGACGAGGTCTTGTCAAGTTGCCGAGGCTTGTATCGAACCCGTGGGCTCAGGCGATCCTCTCACCTTGGCCTCCCAAAGTGCTGGAATTGCAGGCTTGAGCCACCACACCCGGCCTCAAGAACTCTTTTATCTGCTTTGAAAGCATGAACATATTCTACTACTTTATCTTCTAAAGCTACACTTGCCCACATTTGCCTCTAGAATGAATGTAAGACAATGTTTTATTCTGTGTGACCAGCAGTTGTCATGGTGGTCTCCTCTACACTCCTACTGCCATTTGCAACGCCATCTTTGCAGAGAAGTAAATATTCGTGTGCGGTGGATCCATTTCTTCTGTCTCTAATTATTCCATTGGTCTATTTGTTCCTCCCTGAGGCGACTCTACTCTGACTTACTATAGCCTGAAAGTAAATCTTGAAAACTAACAGGGCAAGTTTCTCTTACAAAAAGTTTTAAGACTGTTAGTTCTTTTTTTTTTTTAAAGTCCCGTTCATTCATTTTACCTTTTACCTTTCCTCCCTCTTTCAGAATCAGCTGTAAAGCAATATATTTTGTAATTGTATTGCATGCATAGATTAATTTAGGGACAATGGATCTTCAAATGTGACTTTTCTTGCCATTTAATTTAGTCCTCTTTAGTAATTTTTTATTCATTTATTAAATTTTTCTTTATAAAGATATTAGGCAGATTTTCATTTTAATGTTAATTCCTACTATCTAATATTTGTGTTGTTTTTGTAATTTCTGCCTGCTACTTAAGGTTTGTGTCCTCCCCTAAAATTCACATGTTGAAGCCTAATTCCCAATATGTTGGTATTTGAAAGTTGGACCTTTGAGAGTTAATTAAGTCATGTGGCTAGAACTCTCATAAATGGGATTAGTGTCCTTCTAGGAAGAGACTTGAGCGAGATTATATCTCGCTGGTCAGGCACATGAAGCTGCAGCAACATATTGGCTGTCTACAAGTCCAGAAGTAGGCTCTTACCAGATACCAGCTCTGCCAGAGCATTGATCTTAAATAAATGTTTGTTGTTAAGCCACCCAGGCCACAGCATTTTGTCATAGCAGCTGGAACTAAGACATTACCTTTAAAAACTTTCTGTGAAAATATTATTTCCCAATATTATTTATTAATATTATTCATACATAGTGAATAATATGGTTAATAATTATTATGCGCTAATTTATGATAATAAATTTATATATATTGTTCTTGTATATATATTACTCATACTTAAATTTGGTTACTGAATAATTTTCCATTATAGAACATTATAATTGCTTTGTATAATCTAATATCTATATATGATTGTACTCTGCTGGCCTAAACCAGTGGAGCATTATATGGTGATTTTATATTCATATACATTTATATTTATATTAAAAACTCTTTATATAATGCTATTCTGATATATACATATATGCAGTTGCACACACAAACACATAAATATATAAACACAAATATATAAATATATATATATATATAAGCAGGTATCACTTCCTGGTGTTTCCTAAATTTAAAGAGAGGCTTTTAACATTTCAAGGTAAAGTATAATGTAGTTGTAGATTTTGGTGGTTACCCATTATCAGCTAAAGAAGAGTGCCTTTTATTACTGAAATAGCATGATGTTTTTTATGAATGTGTTTACGTTTTTTGCACCTATTAAAATCACAATTTCAATTTTTTAACTTTGATTTAATATTTTGGTAAATTATAAGTATTGGTTTTCTAGCAATACATTTTCCTAACCTTCCTAGGAGAAACATATTTCTTCATGATTAGTTTCTTTAAATACAGTAAATGTATTAATTTTGCTAATGCTGTTTAAAATTTTTGAATTTTGGCCAGGTGTGGTGACTTGTGACTGTAATTCCAGCACTTGGGAGGTTGAGGAAAAAGGGTTTCTTGAACCCAGGAGTTCAAGACAAGCCTGGGCGGCACAGTGATGAGACCTCATCTCTACCAAAAAAAAAAAAATCCATAAATTAGCCACGAATGGTGTGCATGGCTGTAGTTTCATCTACTCAGAAAGCTGAGGCAGAAGTATTGCCTAAGACAAGTGAAGGCTGCTGTGAGCCGTGATTGCACCACTATACTTCAGACCGAGAGACAAAGTGATGGAGTGAGATACTGACTCAAAATAAATTTTTACATTTTTAAAAATAAATAAAAATACAATTATTGAATCTCTTGTTTACTATTGAAATTGATCTATAATTCTCCTTTAATATTAATAGTCTGTTCAGATTCTAATATCAAGTTTACATACCACTCTCATAAAAGAACTAGCAGACATTCCGTTTTTTCTGCTTTTTGCAAAGGTTGTAAATAATTAGTGTTCGATAGAATATTTTTTTAATTTTAAAGATGTGGGGCACAATTCAGGATTAGGTATACAAGTGGACATCGTACAGGTAAAGTTTGGGCCTCCCTTTGGTCCCCACTTTGCCTGGTTTGAGAACAGGTGCCCTTACTGATTTTGTGTCCTCCCCCAAGCACCCTGGCAGTATCCCACTACTGCCTCAATAGAAATCTTTTATAAAATGTTCTGGGCCTGGTGGATTTTACAGGGTGTAGAGTGCACATATATTACTACTGATTTTCAATAAAATTGATTCAATTTGTTAATGATAACAAGCCTATTCAAAATTTTCAGGTTTTTTTTTTTTTTGCGTTGTTTCAATTTTAAGTAATTGTGTAGGAAGTGAGGTGGGATAGATTGTCATTTACTTCTAATTTTATATTTATTTACCTGAAATTGTTCACTGTATTATTTTAGTAACCAAAAAACCTTTAGCCACTAAAATTATGTATTTGGCCTTTCTCTGTTTCCTTGACCAGTCCTAAGAAATATTTACTGTTTTATTACTTTTCACAAAGTACTAAATATAGGCTTTGTTGATCTTCTCTAGTCTGTGTTTTTTGCTATTATTTTATTTTCTTAATATTTCTTTCTTTAAAGATTATATAAGTACATTTTGTTTATTTATGTATTTGCTTGTTTTTATTTTTTCAGTCGGAGTCTCAGTCTGTCAGTCAGGCTGGAGTGCAGTGGCACGTTCATGGCCACTGTAGCCTCAACTTGCAGGACTCAGGCGATCCTTCTACCCCAGTCTTCCAAGTAGCTGGACCCATAGGCATGTGCCACCACATACCATGCCCAGCTAATTTTTTGATTTATTGTAGAGACAAGTTCTCACCAATTTGTCCAGGCTGGTCTCAAACTCGCGGGCTCAGGCAATTCTCTCACTTAAGCCTCCCAAAGTGCTGGGATTATAGGTGTGTGCCACTGTGCCTGGCCTACTATATTTTATTTTGTAATACATTGAGTTAGATACTAGACTTATTACTGTTCAACCTCATACCTTTGCCATAAGCATCCAGTGCTTCAGATTTCTCTCTGTGTGTATTCTCTGGTAAAATTCGTTCACTATACGGTGACTGTTCTTATCCCTATGAATTCCATTTTCCTTTAAAGAAAGTACCAATAGCTTTTTCTTGCTTGTTATCTGCCTAATATATCTTTTTTCATCTTTTTACTTGCAAACTTTCTGCATCCCAATATGTTAGTTTGCTTATTGACAATGTATAACTGGACTTTGTTGGACTTTTTCAATAAAACCTATTCTAATAGTCACTGAAATAATAAATTTATTTCATTTATTTTTTGAGGATTATTAATACGTGTGAATTTTGTTTTCTTATTTTGTGTTTTCCCTTTACCCACCCTTTCCAATAATTCCTATTTCTTTTTCTTTTTAATTTTCTCATCTTCTTTTAGATTGCGAACTTTATTTCTAATTCTGCATTTTTCCTGCTACTTGATTGTTTCTCATTTCTTTATTGTTACTTACTGTATTTTTAGATTTTATTTGATCTATTCATATCTATTTAGGGAGAATCTTTGTACTCTTTTCTTAAACAGAAAGGATTTAAGGACAATACTCAAACTATTAATGGTATTGGACTATTTTTCAAACTTTCTAGTTCTGCATTGATAAATCTGTAAAATAAAATGGCCACATATTATTAGAAAAGTGCAAAAAAAATACAAACCAAACTTTTGATTACTAAGTTCAGCAGACATAAAATTACTCTGTCAAAATGCTTGTAAAGTTTTGAACTCTTACTCTTAATTTTTATATATTTCTTGCCACAGGTCAGTAAAAGACAGTTTGTGACTGGTAATGACCATGGAATGTAGTGGGATAATTTAATAGTTATCAGTTCCTTCTTTCTCCAATATAATTGTCATCATGTATATTAGTTCATTTTTCTATTTTTTAAACCCCAAATTTTTGTTTGAACTACTTCATACAGTTACCATCTATTTAGACTTATTCATTTATTTCTGAATCTTACTGTGTTCTTTTTTGCATCTCAGACCAGACCTTCCTTTTGTGATGTTGTCTTTCTGAAATACTTTTTAATGGCTTCCTTTCGTAAGGATAAGTAGATGACAAATTCTTTCACTGTTTATTTGTTGCAAATGTCTTTATTCCTTCCCAAATCCTAAGTGACTATTTAGTCACTTGCAGCCTAGCTACTTTCCTTCTTGTGATATTTCAGATTTATTTGAGTATTTCATTCTAAATTGACAGGGTGTTTTCCTTCTTTCACAGAACTTTGGGAATTATTCTACAGGCTGTTTATATTCATTACAGTATTGCAAATGCTATAAGTCACCTTTCTTTTCTCTTTGGATACTTTTAGATTTTTCTCTCTGTTTTAGATATTCTTCTATATTATTATAATGTTTCTTGGTGTAAACTTCCTTTGTTCGTTCTGCCTCTATTTCCTGAACCAAAGTATTCTTGTTTATCTATTCTGTAAATATTGCATCCATTATATTTGACAATATTGCCTCTCTTATATTCTCATATTATCATCTACAAATCAGATTAGATGAAATTTAAGCATTTGTACTCTTTCCTGCATATCTCTTAGTCTTTTGTGTTTTCCATCTTTTTAATTTATATGATGCATTCTGGAAGACAATTTTCAGATATCTCTTCTAGCTTACCAATGCTCTCCACAGCTCTGTTTACTTTTCCATTTGCTGATCTATTTAGTGTTATATTTCAATGATTGTATATGTTTTTGCTTATGAATGATCTAATGATTATTTTTCAATTTTTTGTCAATTTTATATTATCTTTCATTTTGCAGTATTTGTTTTTATTTTGTATTAACATCTTAAAGATTGTTTTTATTCTGTATCTATGAATTTAACTATCTAGAGAACATGAAGGTTTAATTCTTTTGCTATGGTTCAGCTGAACAGCATTAAGTGTACTATTTTTATTAAACAGTTTTATAATTTTCAACTGTAACTTTAAGTATGAAAGTTGTTTGTTTTTCTTTTTTAGTGAGAATCAGGTGAGGCCAAATTTGGGCTTTATTTTGAATGACAATATTTTAGAATATAGGTGACCTGAAATGTTTTGAGCTTATGATTATTTAATATTAACTGACCTGTAATCTTTTCTGCAATGCACATGGTATAAATTTACACATGAGAACTGTCATGAGAGCAAGTGTGTATTGATGAATTCTTGCAAACTTATTTCCACCATGGGCTAGCCCAGGACAAGTGAAGTAACGTTTATTTATTTGATTTTTTTTAAAATAGTCTTTCCTATAAGATATTGCTCTCTGCTGATCTAGAAAATGAAGTTATAGAGAAGTCTGAATTCCACCACTCCTTTGCGCCCAACCTTTTACTCAGATTGCGCAGACCAAAGTCCATGCTGATATATTTCACTAACATGTGATTTCTGACTTGACATAGATGCAGCCTTTAGCTTACTGTTCCAATTTTCACCTTTCTCTTTGATTTGGGTCTTCAAGTGTTTTTCTTGTGTGGGATGGGATTAGACTTAACAATACATTAAAACAGTGTTTATTATTGTTTTATCTAGATTTTTTTGATCATACCAATTGGGTAATTCTTGCTATACCCAACTGAAACAAGAGTTGTGAGGCCAGGAGTAGAAAGCAGAGAATTATATTTTTGGAGACATATCATGTGGCCTGAGTGCTTGATCAACTTTCACACTGTCCAATTCACTTTCTCTTTGTTTTCAGTGCTCTTCTTACAGATGACATCTTTCAGGAATTCCAAAACCTTTAGTCATTTTCTGAATCATGTCTTTTCTTTTGTTGTTGATCACATTAACCATATACTGCTGCAGAAATAAACTCAAAGGTTAGTGGTTTCCAAAGAAAAGATACTTTTTATTTACCATCTAACAATCTGGTCTGCATGTTGTTTACACCCTTGTAGCTTTTCTTCATGTGATATTTCAGTCTTCTTGCAACCTAGGGATCTATCAGAGATAAGTACCTCAGTGTAAACATAGCACACATCACTCTCATCTGAAATCCTTTTATGAAAACTATTGACACAGTCAGCTGTGGACACAAACATCTCTGTCCCATCAAGGCTACCTCCAGTGAAGATTGCATGCGACAGAGTAGAGACTTTCACTGTTAATGTATAAATATTTTCATATATTATCTTCCCTATAGTCTAACATTTTACTTCACTTTAACCTTTCTTACTCACATCCTTTTGTACTTTTGTATCCAATGATAACTTACTTAGAAAAGTTTTCCCAGATTGAGTCAGGGCCTGGTGTCATAAAGATGATCTAAGACATTTTGCACTCCTTTTCAGCACTTATAAATTTGTAAGTAATTTAATATCACTGCGATTATTACCTTGAGCTCTGATTTTGAAATTAAAACATAAGTTCTGTAAAAGGACATGGTAGCTCCCAGCACTTTGAGAGGCAGAGGTGAGAGGATTGTCTGAACCTCAGGGTTCAAAACCAGCCTGGACAACTTGGCGAGACCTTGTATCTACAACAAATCAAGAAAAATTAGCTGGGCGTGGTGGCACATGCCTGTAGTTCCAGCTACTTGGAAGGTTGAGGCAGAAGGATCACCTGAGACTAGCAGGTGAGACTGTGGTGGCTGTGAGCGTGCCACTGCACTCCAGCTGGGGGACAGAGTGAGACTCAGACTCAAAACAAAACAAAATATAAACTCTGTGAAAGAAAAAAAGAAATCATCCTGCTGCTTTTTTTTTAACCACAATATTTGTAGTTTTCTTGTGACTGACAAACTATGAACACTCGATGGATGTTTGTTGAATGAATTAAAAAATACGCTCTGTATAAAATAGTTAACAAGTGTATAATGAAAACTATAGCATCCAATATCAAACTTTTAAATGCTTACCTTATATGAATGAATTATTCAATCCACAAATTATGTATGATAGTCCAATCAACAGAGTAGGTTCTGGGTCAGAGCCAAATATATTATCTCTGCCATCAGGCATCTCATATCAGCCTGGAAGGGGTGAGGCGTCACCAAGCTGGAGCATTACAACTCTCCTATAAAAATATGAATTAATAAAAGATATGCTGTGGTTATGTCCAAATATGCCAGCCTGGCTGTTGCCATAAATATTATTTTAGTCTTCTTACTGGAGACCCTTTGAATATAAACTCCACGACTCTAACCCCTGTTTATTCAACAAGTAGTTCTCTGAATGCACAACATGCTGTCAGAATATGTTTTTGCTATACAACCTTAAGAGAGAAGGTTCTTGTGGCCGGTATTAAAGAATTAGGACCTGCAGAAATATCTATTCTTTTTCTTCTTTCACAGGATCATCTTTGAAATCAATGAGATCAATGCTGCCAAAACCGCACACTGGAAGTTGGTTCCATAAAATCTGTTCCTTATCAGTGGGCGAGAAATCACTGACGCTTCAGACACTGCTAACAGCATTATCAGTCACAAATATAATGACAGGTGTTGTAATATTGGTTGCAGTTGTATATCTCCAACAGCTAGCTAAGAACTGGGAAGTTAACTTTGACACATTTTGGTAAGAGGACTAGCATGGTGTTGGTTGGAATTTTTCGAAAGGATGGTGTTCTTTCCTGCTTTTCAATTCTCCTGCTATAGTTAGACCATGCCATCTGGGAGAAGTAAATACTTTATAGAAATTATTTGTCAAAAAAAAAAAATCAGATGCTTTTATTTGTAGGCAAGTTTTCTTGGGGGGTTTCCAGAGGAAAGACTTTCACCAACTTCTTTATGAAGAATTAATTTAAGTTACTAATTTAACTCAAGCCAAGTCCAGGCTATGCTCAGTCTTTGAACATATGGTTTCTCACACTTCTGTACGTTGAGAACCACACTTCCTGACGTACAGAAAGAATAAAACTTTTGTCCCATTTAGAGATCTCACAAAAGGAATATTATAAAATTAAATATGCCCTTGCTCGTACAGTCATTATCTAAAAGGTTGTAGTTGAGAATTTTTGTGTACTTATCCATTTTTACTAATTTCAAAGACTAAGATCTAGAGGGTTTTTTCCTCTGTAAAATAAAATAACATTTTGAAAGCAAATAAAGTAAATGTCAAAGTATATTGTTTCATTCAAGATAGAAATGTGCCGATTTTTTTCAACTATTTTTAAAATCTCTGATGCCTAATATTATTTAAGACAATTTTTCCTTTAAACTTTCTTTCTTAGTTCTGCTCTCCTTTTTCCTTCCTTCCTTCCCTCCCTATTTCTTTCCCTCCCTCCCTCTCTCCGTCTTTCCTTTCCTTTGCTCTTCTGTTATCTCTAAGCAGCTCACCCACTCTCATGCCACTAGAATTCCAACCCCAACTAAAAAGATGGCAGTCAACAACATTAAACCTTTCTGTTAGAAACAGAATAGTATTGGTTAGCTGAAACATACGCACACACTCAGTCTAGACTCTTCAACATACACGCGCCATTGTTCCCCATTGTTGTCCTATCAGGCTAGTCATTTGATTACTCTTTGCTGTTTCACTTTTTCGCCAATGTGGTCTTGTTTTGAAGGTATGCCATGTCTCTCATGACTGAAAACGTCTGTTTTTTTCTTCTTGTTGTCTTTAATTATTCACACTGGCCTTGAATAATATCAGAAGAGCGGCCATTTAGTAATCCAGACCGAATAGGATCTCTAGCCTTAATATGAAGTTATGTAAAGCCTCTGCTAGGCCCCATCACAGGGCAGAGTAGATGTTGTTCTGTTGACCAGCCTTTTCTAAAAGGGGCCTGTAGCATTTGCAAGGTTTGCCCTGTGAGGATGGTAGAGGAGACCTCTGCGGCTCCTTTAATCAGTAGCAGAATCAGCAATTAACCTATAACTGCAGCTGGTGTCCTAGAAATGAGGCAATGCAATCTTTTCTCATTATTTCGTATGGGAAAATTGCTTTTGACACACGTGCTTCAAGGTTGTTCACTTTTCAAGAAATATCCCTTTAGCCTACATTCTTCAGTACACATATGGCTTCTTCCACCGGTGGTCACCATTTGACCTACCTAACTAAACAGATCTTCATGGCAGTGGTCTTTTATGTCTTTTATGCTGTGCATATTTCCATCGTAATGCTTATCACAATAGGTCACACTCATCGTTTTACTCCCTTGACTGTAAGTCTATTGAAATTAGAGAGCATTTATCTTGACAAACTCAGTTTCCAGCAAAGTGACTGGCTCTTCACTCATAATGGCATTCCAAGTCAACCTTAGGAACTAACCTAGTCTTTCTGCATGATCAAAAGTGTCCAACACGTAGTCATCTACCAATACCTATTTGTTGAATAAGTTTCAACACATCATACTTCTTTCTATCTTCACATACATTAATTCATGTAATCCCCACAACCACTCTAATGGGCATTACCCGTATTTTCCCCATTTTGCAGATGAGTAACCAAATGCAGGAGAGGGTGAGTGAGTTTCTAAGGGGTACAGATCCAGGAGGGAGGGTGTCAAGAGTCAAATCCATTCAATCTGGTTCCGAAATGCACCCTCTTAGCAATACATTATAGCAAAAAGTTAGTCTTAACAGAGAAAAAGACTAGCCAGTAAAATATTTTTTTAAGTAAGAGAAGAAGCATTTGTACTTATACAAATAAGTGACACTATATAAATATGTTATTTTAGATTATACAAGAGATAAAACACACTTATTTGTATGTGTGCGTATTTTTGAATTATCAAAACTATTTTGTTTTTCGAGAGAAGTTTTTTGAGTAAAATGAAATTTCCTTATGCTTTATATCTGGACTTAAAAGAGCTAGTGTATGATTAGAAGTGATGAAAAGGCATTCAGTTCTTAATGTTAAACCATTACAAGTTTTGGGTAGTATCTAAATTAATATTGCCATTATAATAAAATACTACAAGAGAGTAAAGATATGCATCATCAAAATTTTCTCATTAATGAATAGTGTTTTAAGCTCATCTTAATGAAATGGGGCTTGGAATAAAGGCATATTAGGAAATATTCAATCAGGATACTCTTGATAATAAAATATCTCTGTAACAGTGGACAGTGATACATTTTACAATGCATTTTAAAACTTTAATTTTTATAAGGCTTTAAAATACTTGATTTGATTGACTTATAAGACATTTACAAAATTATCTTTTTTTTTTTGAGTTGGAGTCTCACTCTGTCGCCCAGACTGGAGTGCAGTGGCCGTTCCCGGCCACCGCAGCCTCGACCTGCTGGGCTCCGGCGATCCTTCCGCCTCAGCCTTCTGAGTAGCCGGAACTACAGGCATGTGCTACCACGCCCGGCTGATTTTTAATTTATTGTAGAGATGAGGTCTCGCCTGCCCAGGTGGGTCTCGAACCCGTAGGCTCAGGCAATCCACTCACCTCAGCCTCCCAAAGGCGCGGGATTACAACAAAATTATCTTAAAGTATATTATTTTAAAATGTATAATGTACCTCAAAATACTTTAACAGAAAAAAGGAATGATACTTACAGACATCTCTAAAAATTGGATTTGAAATACAATATACCAATCTGATGTGCACACTCCCTTTAAATGTGTTCTGGTTAAAAATAGTAGACTGCATAAACATATTTTCTGCATAGAATTCACAAAAAAGGTCAATGTTTAAATTTGATTTTAAAAATTGCTGCAAGAGGACTCATCTAATAAGTACTTTGTCCTTACCCTGAAATTTGAATTTTTGCAGGCAGTAAACTAAGTTTCTTAAATTTTAAAGATAAAGCTACTTGAAATTGAAGGTAATTCCTAATTTTACACCTAGTGGTTTGGTTTGTTTTTAAATTTGACAGAAATTGGACACTTAGGTTGTACTACATTACCTTATTTTATTTTATTACAGATAAATATAAATACATATTAATACATACAAATTTAAATGATACATCTAGTAAGGGATGAGACTTTGTTTTTCAGTCTTTTCCTTACACTGATGATCTGTAAATGATTTCTTTTCTTTTCTTTTCTTTTCTTGTAGTTTGTATATTAGATTGCTGAGCTTCAGATTAAATTATTTGGATAAAGTGTTTTCTGTTTTAACTTTATTTTTGCTTGTTTGTTTTTATTGGTTCCCAGGTCCTTAGTTCAGAAGTCCAGTCTGGCTGTATTCTCTGTTTAGGGTCTCACAAAGTGAATCAGCATATAGGCCGGACTGAGCTCTTTGTAGAAAGACTTTGCTGACCTATTCATGCCAGCTGTTGTCAGAATCGAGTTCTTTCTGGATGTAGAGCTAAGTCCTGGTTTTCTTGTTGGCTGCCATTCAGGGCTACTTTCATATTCTACAAGCTGCTCTCAGGTTCTTCCTCTTGTCAACCCATATGTGAATGTAACCTTTTCATCTCAACGATGGGGAGCCCAACTTGTATCAAATCTTCCATACCCTCTAATTATCTTTGACTTCTGCTAACAGCTCATTAAAACTCCCTGCTTGTAAAGACCCACCTGACGCCTGGTTGGGTTAAGCCCACCCAGAAAATCTCCACATTTAAGATCAGCCTGCTTGGGAATCTAAACCGACATACACAAAATTCCATCACAGCTATACCTAGATTAATATGTGGCTGACTGACAGAGGACATAAATTTTAGAGGAACATCTTTAGAATTTTGCCAGTTACATCATCTACCTCCAGAATTATTTATATTCACTCAAAATGTGAAATGCATTTACACTATGCCACTGTCTTCAAAAACCTCATTCAGGACAGCATCAATTCAGGTTTCAAAATTTTAATCTTATCAGTTCAAAACTCTAAAATCTCACTTAAATTTGATTAATATGCTTCTTGAGACAAAACTCCTCTCTAGCTCCTCTCTATCTATGTACCAGAAAAATTAAAGAGACAAATTAACAGACCTCAACTCTCCCAATATAAAATGGTAGGACAGGCTGCTGTTTATAAATGATAAACAGCATTTCTGTTTTTGCTTTCTGATTAGATGATGGACAACGACCTTTAGCTTTCTAGATGCCTCTGGTTTGATCTACAAGGAACATCCTTAACATTACTGAAGTAACCTGATACCTTTGATATTTGTGAGGTTTCAGAAAATAAATGTACAGTCACACCCTCAGCCCTCTCTCGCCACATTTTTGGTAGCCATATCTGAATTTTAGCATCCTTTATCATCTGCACAGGCATGTAATTTTCCAAATCCAAATTTCCTAAACTCATTTGGCTTAAAAGTTTATCCTTCACCTCTTATATTTCACTACTAATAGGAATAAATGGGACAATCCTATCAACACTCTGCTTGGAAATAACTATAGTTATGTATTCAAATATATTGATTAAGAGTTGTTTTTTTTCAAGACTTAACTTTACTAACATATGACCACTACATCAAATGTAAGGAATTACTTCCCTCATTTTCTAGTGATATGTTTCCTTCCCACCTTCTGAGCTTTCACTGGTCTCTTAAAGTCTAGATCTCTACTAAAAGTCAGTTCATGGAAATTAAAGCTTTCATTAAGGTAATTTAGCATTTCTCTAAAATGTTCTTCACTTCCGAGTTCAAATCAGTAAAGCCTATACTATCTATACTTCTATTAAAAATCTGTTCTAGGCAACTTAGGTTTCTTTCATTTTGTTTTTCTTTGTTGTTGTGGTTGTAATTTTGTGTTTTTTTTCCTTGTGTATGTATTTGATTTTCAGATATAATGATTGAGTTTTGAATGACCTCTCACACCACCATTTTTAGATTTTTCTTTGAATCACAAATCTAAAGACATTAAAAGAAGAGACCAAACTATGTCTACTTTGCTAAGAATTATAAACTCTTGGAACTCTTGACTTTTTCCAAACTTTCTTTTTTTACCATCTTGAGATACAAGTCCTTAAGTTTCCGATACTGTTTTCTATTGTCACTGAAAGAGATGCATTTCTAGATCATGAGGTATTTTCCAAATGTATTTCATACTCATGATAGTCAGTAAAGTAAAATAGAGATTCTTGCATTTACCAGTTGTGGGGTTGCAATGCTACTATTTGGTAATGTAAGAGTAAGCCACAATCTCTGTTACAACATGTGAAATCTTCTCTTCCTCATAACTTCTATATTCTAATTTCCAGTGGAAAAGATATACTGGTATCTGTTAGTTCCTAAACTATCCACTTATTTCCAATAAGATGATATTCTTGGAACTTCTCCATGTAGAATTCCTCACAGTCTTCAAGGATGCCATTATTACTGAATACCAGAATGCTTTAAACTCTTTTCTTTGCAGAAGTTGTGTAGATTAAGCATAAATACAAAAAGTTCACCAACTGTGATTTTGCCTTTCAGGCATACTAGGGTTTCAGTGGATATTTTCTGCAAAACTATAAAGTAAATTATTAACCAGGCACATTGGCTCATGTTTGCAATCCCACCACTTTTGGAGGCAGAGGCAAGAGGCTTGCCTGAACCCAGGAGTAAGAGAACAGCCTGGGCAATTTGGCAAACCTTCATCTCTACAATAAACCAAGAAAACTTAGTCTGACATGGTGGTGTGTGACTGTAGTTCCAGCTACTTGGAAGGCTGAGGTGGATTATCTGAGTCCATCAGGTTGAGGCTGTGGTAGCCATGAGCATGCCACTGCACGCCAGCCTGGGTGACAGAGTGAGATTCCTAGTTAAAAAAAAAAAATTGTTATGACATGGATTTATGTTAGTATGACTTAACAGGACATGATAACCCTTCACAGATAAAAACATGATTAATTCAGAAAGTCTTACTTCTTTTTTTTTTTTGAGTTGGAGGTCTTGCCAAGTTGCCCAGGCTGGTTTTGAACTGATGGGCTCAGGCAATCCTCTCACCTCAGCCTCCCAAAGTGCTGGAATGACAGGCTTGAGCCACCATGCCCAGCCAGAAAGTCATACTTCTAAATACTTGTAACCGTTTGGGATTCCATAGAAGCAAAATAACCTAATCAGAATGTTCTCTCAGTGGTAATGAGTGGTGTACCTTTCCATATAGTCTGGGTCTACTATTAAATTCAACTAACCTCAGTACAGTGTATAGCAGTTTTCATCCTAATGTATTCCTTATTACATAAACAGGCAAAATGAAAGAAAGAGTATATTTTGAGTTCAAGCCTACTCTGAGCTAATTCATTTGTTAAAAGTTAAATCACAGTCGTGAGTGGTGACTCGCGCCTGCAATCCCAGCATATTGGGAGGCCAAGGTGAATGGATAGCCTGAGCCCGCGGGTTTGAGACCAGCCTGGGCAACTTGGCGAGACCTCATCTCTACAATAAAATAAAAAGTTAGTCGGGCGTGGTGGCATGCACCTGTAGTTCTGGCTACTTGAGAGGCTGAGGCAGAAGGATTGCCTGAGCCCAGGAGGTCGAGGCTGCGGTGACTGTGAGCTTGCCACTGCACTCCAGCCTGGGCAACAGAGGGAGACTCCAACTCAAAAATAAATAAGTACATAAATAAATAAACACTAACTCTGAGCTCAATGTGGATAGAGTATTTGCCCGTGTGTAGAATATTATACTGGAACATCAACAGAAAGGAAGAAAAACCAGAAATTTGATGATTCTCTCAAACATACCTAGTTGAAATTATTTTCTTGAGTATATTTAGTCTTGCTTCAGAGAAGTTTTTTCAGACCTGCCATCTGAGTGGCTTATTTTCCTCTCCTCCTTACTTTACCTACTTATGCTTGGTACAAGATTTGCGTATAAAACCGACTGTACAGGGAGTTGAATATTAGTATGTGAGGATTGAATTGGACCCATAATGGGTATTGAAATAAAGAGAATAATGAATAGAAAACCCATGTACTTAAATGTGTTTCCCATTTCTGACCGAAAACGCTGCTCCAATGAAAGCCAATTTTCTTTTTTATGAACTGAACTTGTAATTAGGAACTTGAATTATAATGGTCTCAGAAATAGTAGTAATAATATAGACATATTACATTTGATTAGGTTTTGCACAAGGGAAATTTTCCTTTGTATTAACTGGGCATTTAATTCCAACTCCATCGAAGGTAACTCTGAAATTGCAGGCTGTGGACTGTGCCCTGTTCAAGCACTGCGACTCTGTCACAGAAGCCCACGTAGCATCAGGGCCAACCGCCGCAGGTTGTTGGACTCTAAGATTGTCATTCCGATTTTTCTAAATTCTGTTTTAAATTCTTTTTTAATGGTGTGGTTGCATTGTCCATGGCATAAATCTGGCAGCAAGATTTGCATTTAGACTGCTATAAAACACATGGTTCCTTTGGGTACACTAAGGAGAGTACCATATACCAATTCACATAAATCAAGATAAGAATACTAAAAGCAAAGCAATTTGATTAGGCACTAAATTCAAAACATTATAAGATTGTGGCCTAACAGCCACCAGGAACTTAGGTCATCCTGCATCTATAGCATTGTCTAGTGTGGAAAATTAAAATGACAGTTTTAAGAGATAAAGGCAATCTTGTCCCGATTGGGCTTTAGGGTTTTTGTCAGTTTATCTCGGTTATGAGGTGTAATGTAATATTATAGACACATCTACTATAAACATTCAGACTTTTATAGACATGTCAAAAGGGTACCACTTGATGTGAAATAAAATGAATTACAACCTTGTAAAAAGTTCCATGATTTACTCTAACATGGGCACACTCCTTCTCCACCCTTTCTGCCATCTTAAATCCCCAGGAGGAATTGAAGTGAAATGACTGTAAAATGTATTTTAAGAGTAATCAGAGCAACAATGTATAATTCTCTGATGCCAGGGACAGAAATCTACTTATCCTTTGATTACAAAATAATATCATCAAGGTTTGCACATTACAAATGATAAATGTTCTGAAGATTTTTTAAGCTCGTGTGTGTTATCCATGTAATTTTCTTTTCAGAAGTCTTACAGGAGTCTTACATAGATCATGTTAGATTTGCCACAAAAATGTTTGTTTGCTTTTTATTTCAAATGATGTCATGAATTTATAATTTCCTTACCTTTCTAAAACAGATATAAAACGAAAACTACAACTACAGTATAGGTCAGGAGGCTTCCTTTTTCAATGTATTCTCTTTAAAGTCAACAGTTTTTTCTCATCTTATATTTTGTCAATTACACTGACATGGGCCTGATTTTTTTTTTTTTTTAATGTGTAGGAGATGCTTGGCAAGTGATAGCAAACCTTTCCTATCAAGCGTTACAGCTTTTATATAGCCAGCACAACCCATTTAAACTCATATTCATTCTATACGTACTCTCTTTTAGTGATATTTCTTCTTTGTATGCCCTCTTATAATTAGAAAGAAAGCCCCAAAGGGCCCAATTAGCCAACATATGAATGTAATTATAACTCTTGACTTTTTTTCTTTTTTTCCCCTTGTATGTATGTCTGCGTAATATATAGCACAACCTACTTGGGAGAAAATTCCAGCCAGGAATAAATTACATATTGAGTTTTAAACTAATTTATGGCAAACATTCATTACAGTTGCCTAAGAGACACTATTTCCCTTCCCTTATATGAAGGGGGATCCCCCCAAAATCCCAGAATTTATTTAAATAAATAAATATTGTGTATTTATTTTTACATGTTTAAATTTCGGTCACCTTCTAAGTACTCACCATTTGATGCAATGCACCTTGCCAGCCGTTTTTTCCACTTTTCAAAACGGTTTTTGAACTCATCAGTTTTGATCCCTTTTTAGTTCTTCTGTCATTTTTTATTTCACCTCTTCCAGATTGGCAAAACATTTTCCTTTGAGGACTTTTTTCATCCTGGAAAACAAACCCCCAAAAAGTTGCTTGGGACAAGATCCGGTGCATAGGGAGGGTGGGGTGTGGGAAGAAGCTCTTGTAACTCATCCATCGTGAAATGGGCAAATGCATGGAAAGAATCTCCAAACGATTCACTAGAGTCAAATGCAGCCCCTCACAACAACGGCGGCTGATACACTGAGAGTGATGGGTTCCTAGAACACTTACCTAGCAGGAGACACCTATACCACAAGGGGCCCGCCCTCCAAAAACATAATTCCAGTTTTTTGGGGGGGTTCCTCTCTCAAATTAAGGCCAATAGATATACTGGAACCACCTACTTTCGCAAGCTTCTCCTCCCTTTTGGAAGTGGAACTAAACAACTTAACTTCCAGTCAATTGTGCACTTGCCATGTGATCATCATGAAAGTCCAGGCATGCCACAATAGGGATCGCCAGAGGGCTGAAGTTTGGATGCTGAAAATGTGTGAACAGCCAACAGTGTTTCAAAGAAGACAACTTACGGCTGCAGGAAATTAAAGCTTTGGTGCAAGAGTGAGATTTTAGTATTTAATAGTATTAATTGTGAGGGTCAAATTTCCCAGTGGGGTTCATCCTGCCTTACGTTCTTTAAGGGTTGCCACCGGTGCTCATAGGCACCATTCAGAGGTCTTCTCTCTAATGTATAAGAACGTTTTTCTCTTGCCTGAGCCCGCGGGTTCGAGACCCGCCTGGGCAGCGAGACCTCATCTGCAAGAAATCAAAAAATCAGCTGGATGTGGAAGCACATGCCTGTAATTCCGGCTACTCGGAAGTCTGAGGCGGAAGGATCGCCTCAAAAAAAACCAAAAAAACACGTTTTTCTTCTTTCTTCTCTTGGGCTATTTTAATGTTGTTCATGTGGTGAATCTCCAGAGACCAGATTACTCGTTATGAAAATAGAGCATTTTTCAACGTGCTTATGGATTAGAAGGAATTTTAAGCTCATTTATACTAAACATGCAAATGGATGACTAAACAGACATTTGTGTAAGTACCTTTGTTTTTAAAAACATAGATGGATAACTTATATTTGATGCGGATATTGCAGGTCAGCCTGGGCTTCCAGAGTGTCAACTCAATGGGTCGGCCAGTCAAGCCCCAGAGGGTCATCAAGGGGCTGGTAAGCCTAGCCCCAGAAGTGTCAGCTCTAATGGGCTGCCAAGCCAAGCCCTGAGTGTTGCCATTGGGTTGGCTGGCAAGCCTAGTCCCTTGGGTGTCTCGCCTTCTCCCAGCAGGCATCCTGATTCAGCCAGCTCCAACCCTCTGCTCCAGCAGCTCTTCAGGGTTGAGGATCTTGTCTCATGCCCAGGAAGAATGAGGGGCATGGACTGCCAGAAAGTGAGAAAGCAGGATTTATTGAGGACAGAAAAGCTCCCACAGCGGGAGGGAGCCCAAAGGGGTGGCCCATCTGGGACCCCAAACCTGAGGCTTATATAGCCCTAAGTCCAAGCTGACTGGCTTGCATTAGCTGTGAGCTGTTGCTGTTTTGATTGGTCAGTATTAAGGACCAGTCGGCAGGAGGTAGGGCCTAATGGTGAGCTGATTGGTTGCTTTTCAATCCCAGCAGTGAGTACTTTAGCTCTAGTTTGAGAGGCATTGCAGGGAGATTATTTACTAACGCTGAGCCTGAGATGCCTGCCGGGAGTTCTCTACGTTGTTACCAGAGGACCAGGCTGTCTGTCTGCCTAACCTTTCTCTAGCTATCTCCTGTCTCATCCTGATATCAGTGTCTTGTACCAAGGTCACCGCTGAAATACAGCTATGCAGACTACTCACTTCATTCTTGCAGGATTGCACTTCACAGAGCCTGATGTTAACGATGCCGTTTCGTGGTCTCACATGTGATTTGGGCTTCCATCCTATGAGCTAACTTTTCAATTTTCGTGTCTTTATTTCTTTACTTGAATCAACTATCCTAATCTGTCAATCTCTAAGCTTACTTGTTTGCATTGCATTCTTACCTTGTCTGCTTTAGACGGATTATCATGATAATACCCAGTAAGAATTAACATTATTTAGCTACATTATGGTATTTAATCTTCAAAACAACTCTCTGAACCAGATTTTATGACTTTTATCCTTTGACAAGGAGAAGATAAAAGCTTTCAAGGGTATGGATACAAATTGCAGAGCAGAGATTTTTAACCCAGGTCTTTCTGATTTCAGACATAGAGAGTTTCATCATTACTTCACAGGCAAACTATTATTATGTGCTTAAACAACTGCTATGCCCAAATGGGTCTTTTCTTCTACCATATTATCTCCCTGTACTTTAACAAGCTGCTGCACTCCTTTGCTGCCTGCTTAGGACTTCTTTCTACCGACTGTTATCACTCAAATTTCCCGTCTATCTGCTTTACTCTACCGACTCTGAATTGAGCATATTGTAATAGGTAAAGGTTTTTTTTTTTTTTTAGATTAGAAAATAAAGTTTATTTAGAAAGTACATTAGAGAGCGAGAAGGAAGAGATTCATCTCCCCAAGGTAGGAAAGGAGGCCAAAGCTTAAGAAAACATGGCCTGGCCATAACTCAAAGAGCCCATGACATACCATAGCTTAGCAAGGCAATGGCCACAACGGCCATGACAATGGCAGTGACAATGGTTGGTAAAGCTTTTATGGAGAGGAAAAACTTAGAAAAACGTGGGCCCATCCTGCCAAGTAAAAAATCTTTATCTTGACTATATTAGCATTTATTTTTCTCTCTAAGACAAAACCTACACATCTCAGGAATGGTGGATTAGTGCTAATAAATTAAACCTATAATGTATTCCCATGTATCTGGGAAGGTTTAGTTTCTATTGCTTTCGCTCAAGAGTGGCTGACGGATTGCTTGTCTCCGTGCTACTCAGCCTGAATGATACACTTCCTAGAGAAGTCCCATATCTAACATGTGGGTCATACTAATATTTAAGGGTGTCAGCTTATAGATTGAGGCTGCCCTTGAGCCAGACAGTTGATGTCTTTCAATTGAGAGCAGGATACGGGAAAGTCACAGGGGTCTCCATCAGAGACTTGGAGGGTCTCACAATTGGAATACACAAAGAAAACCTGAGAGCAGTGGGGAAAAAAAAATGACATTTTGTGGATGATTACTAAAAATAAGAAATCAAGCATGATGATCAACTTAAAAAAAATTGTGTGAAAATATCTTTAAGTCTAACTTTATTTACTCAATATTAAGTTTAATTGAACCAATATTTACTCAGCAATGAAGGAATACCAAAAATATCATAGATTCTGCTACAGATTAACTGAAAATATCAAAATATATCTCTCTATATCTTTTCTAGATATGTATAAATATTTATAAATTCAGCTTCCTAAATGGGACAATAAGTATTAATAGCTGTCACAGAAGGTAGACATTCATGTGCCCAAAAAGAATCCATGGCATCATTTTATTTTGTCTGAAATTATGTGCTTTATTTCGGGTAGAAAAATTTGAATATAATTTTGTGACTTGCCAGATATTATTAATCAATTTGATATACTATATTATATTTCATTGTTCTGATATTAACTTGAATAACTTTATTGTCTTTTTTTTTTTTTTTTTTTTGAGTTGGAGTCTCACTCTGTCACCCAGGCTGGAGTGTAGTGGTACAATGACAACTCACCACAGCCTTGACCTTCTTGGCACAGATGATTTTACTGCCTCTGCCTTTCAAGTAGCTGGAACTACAGGCACACGCCACCACGCCCAGCTAATTTTTTGATTAATTGTAGAGATGAGGTCTTGCCAAGTTGCCCAAACTGGTCTCCAACCCCTAGGCTCAGACAATTCTCTCACCTCCACCTCCCAAAGTGCTAAGATTGCAGGCATGAGCCACCTCACTCAACCTATTTTCTCTTTTATGTTTTGGGATTACTCACATATTATCACATTTCAAGGTCAAGAGAAATAGCTAACTATTAGCACACATATTGAGCCTTTCCCCAGTATATTAGGCTGCTCTGGCTGCCAAAACAGAATCTCACAGACTGAGTGACTTAAACAAGAGATTTATTTTCTTACAGTGCTGAAGTCTGCAAGTTCACAATCGAGGTGTCATCAGGGTTGGCGTCTGTTGAGGTCTCTCTTCCTGATTTCCAGGCTACTTGGCTGCTGATTCCTCACATGGCCTTTTCTATGCCTGTTTAGGAAGAGGGATCTCTGGTATCTCTTCCTCTTCTTAAAAGATACCTCTCCTATTGGATTAGAGACCCACCGTTATGATCTTATTCACAGCTAAAGACCCTGTCTGCGATGACAATCACATTGGGGGCTGGGGCATCGATACATGAATTTGGGAGCGAACATCATTCAGTCCAAAACATCCTGGTCTAACAGTAAAATTGGAATCAATCAACTAGCCTCCAATGAGCATAGTCATTTGTACGTTATCGTCTACTTAAAATATTATGTATTATTGTTCTTTATCGATGACTAGAACTTGATCATTAAGAGCTTATATCAAATGGCTTAAGAATACTTGAACAGGCCAGGTGAGGTGGCTCAAGCCTGTAATTCCAGCACGGGGAGGCGGAGGTGAGAAGATTGCCAGAGTCCAGGAGTTCGAGACCAGCCTGGGCAACTTGATGAGACCCCCTCTCTAGAATAAATCAAAAAATTAGCCAGGCGTGGTGGTGCATGCCTGTAGTTCCAGCTACTTGGAAGGCTAAGACAGAAGGATCGCCTGAGTCCAGCGGGTGGAGACTACAGTGGTCGTGAACATGCCACTGCACTCCAGCGTGGGCGACAGAATGAGACTACGAGTAAAAAAAAAAAAAAAAAAAAAAAAAATACTTGAGCCCTACAGTCATAGAAATGCTCTATAAAACATGAATACTTTAAAAGTAACTTTGTAATAATCTGTATACCAATAATAACTAGATGAGTAGACCACTGATTTTTTTTTTTTTTTTTAATCAATGAGGACAAAAAGCAACTTGAAACAGATGCATAGATAAAAGCACTTGCTAATGAAGTGAAAGAAGCCACTTCCGATAGGAGGAGGAGAAGGATAGTGCTTGTGGGGGAACAGTCCCAAGACAACTGGTACTATTCTGCCCTTCTCAAACCTACAGCTTGTGCATAACAGTAGGAAGTAAAAGTATTTTACTGAGAGGCTAAACTTGCATATGTGAGTATTTAAGCTAGAAACGAAAGGGAGTGCACCTAGTAGATAATGGCATTCCAAAAGTGTAGAAGATTCCTCTAAAGTCAAGATCATTGTACCCAACCCAGTAGCACTCGCTGGTTTCCTTAAATCACTGTAATCGTCATCCTATTAGCAGAACTAGCATCCGCAGACATGGTTAAATAGGTTTTCCAGCACAGACAGCATAAAAGTATGAGCTACTAAAACAAATAATACAAAAATGTATCTTAGAAAAATGAAAAAAATAAACCCGAGAAAGAAGAATGAATAAGATACAGGAAGAACGCAGTAAAATTTACAGCTAAATTCAATCATTTGGCGGCACAGAACATTAAAGGACTAGAACAATATGAATCTAAAATACCAGATAAAATCAACATGTAAGTGTTGTGACAAGAGAAAGAGTTCATTTGGAAGCTCTTCTCAAGACGTATGTAGCTAGTGATATGATAAACTTTAAATGGTGATGAAACGTGTTTAAATCGATATGTTAAAATTTTAAGGATGATTGTCAGAAGAAATTACGTATATATCGTATAAACACATACACACATGTGCACATACACATCTCAAATCCCTGGAATAAACAATAAATGCATAAATAATTAATTAAGAAAATGAATCTTTCAATTATGTCACTTTGAGTAGTAGAGTCACTTTTCCAATATTAACTCTACTAATCCATAAACACGGAATGTCTTTCTATTTTTTGTGTGCCAGCTTTTATTTTCTTAATCAGTGTTTCATAGTTTCCATCGTAGAGATATTTTATTGGTTAAATTTATTCCTAAGTATTTTATTTTTATTTTTTTGTAACTGTTGTGAGTGGGACTGCTTTCTTGATTTCCTATTCGGTTAGTTTATTAGAGGCATATAGAAATGCTACTGAATTTTTATGTTGATTTTGTATCCCATAATCGTACTTCTGGCAATTTTTAAATTAAATTGTGGATACTATATGTGAAAACTACATAAAATCCAGATTATCTTATTTTCTGTAAAGAATTTCTAGCCTTTCTCCAACTAGGCAGGGTGGGGGCTAATTACTGAAAACTAAACAGACTAAGCGAGGGGGTAGAGCAGGGTTGTGGCTGGGTTTTGATCAGGTCCTAGATAACTCAGCTTAGTGGAACTCCCAAGTCAAGTTGTTCAGGGCATTTAACTATGACCCTTTTGTGTTTACTGGAGCCTCTCTCATGGGTGTTTCTAAACTCTGATTTAAGTCTTCTTAGAAGGGAACAGAGCCATTCTGAGGAACTCCTCGCCACTGTTGTCGCTCCAGTTTTAGATTTTGACAAATGTCTTGAGAGAAAGCTCCTTGAGTATCAAGCTCAGTTTTCTGTCCCACCACTCTCACTGGCCTTTTGACCTTTAAAATTCCAATTTTGTATTATCAGCCCCCAACGATTGCAATAAACTGCTGTTTTTACTACCTCCCAGAGTGGTTGTTTGCCCGTGCAAAGCCCATATTCTCAGATGCTTACCCTGCACTCCAAATTGGCAATGTCCCTGAGAAAAATGCATCTACAGAAACAGCTTAACTGGTTTACTTCTCTTCTCTTCAGGATTGTGATCCCTGTAATCCTTAATGTTTCTCAGAACAATGTTTTATGCATTTTCACTGGCTAATTTTAGTTTCCTCAGTCAAATGTTTGTTTACCACAAACTCCTTTATTTTTTCTAAAAGTAAATCTTCTTGAACTAGATTTCTTAAAAAAAAAAAGTTATATGAAGAAATACTTGTTGAATGCCTACTGCCTTGCTTACTATGTTATTTATTCCTCAGAATAAAGTTTCAGAGTATGTCTAATCTTTTCCATATATAATATATATTTTTTTGAGTCAGAGTCTCACTCAGTCTCCCAGGCTGGAGCGCAGTGGCATGCTCACAGCCCACGTGGCCTCCACCTGCTGGGCTCAGGCGATCCTTCCACCTCAGCCTTCCAAGTAGCTAGTACTACAGGCATGCACCACCACGCACAGCAAATTTTTTTTATTTAGAGTACAGATGCGGTCTCACCAAGTTGCCCAGACTGATCTCGAACCTGTGGGCTCGGGCAATCCTTTCACCTTGTCCTCCCAAAGTGTTGGGGTTATAGGTGTGAGCCACTGCGCCCAGCCTTCTTTTTCCTTTTTAATAGATGAATTGGAAATTGGAATTACTCCTAATTTATATAGTCTCTGAAAAATGGATTCTAAGATTATCTTTTTGTCCTAAAAGGAAAATCTTGTGCTTTTACTACTGTTATCTTTCCTGATGCCAATGAACGTGAGGAAGAGGAAAAATACCCTCAGAGGCCTCAAGTCCAAAAAATCTGTGACTTTAAGAAATCTGCATTTGTTGCCTGGGATAATTCTTGCCACTCTTTGTACTTTCTGTGTAGGTAAATGTACCAGAGAAGTTATGGTCAACAAGTTGTGGAAAAAATTTTGTGGACACTGAATTACCGTAATTGTATTATACCACCTAACATGATTGAGAGTTATGTATGAGGCCGGGCTCAGTGGCCTGGGTGACAGAGTGAGATTTCAACTCAAAAAAAAAAAAAAATTGTAAATTAAAAAATAAATATTTTAAAAAACATATATCTGGAAATGCATGTGAAAAATTATTACTTGCTTTGTTCTTTTTGTTTGGTATATTAATTACTTCAAAATTAAAGATTTCAAAGATGTAACATGTTCAGTACATTTGAATGGGAAAATATTGTTAGACACTATATCGAAAGATTTTATGCCAATTTGTGAGTGAGTAACAAACTCATATATCCTATATTATAGAACATAACTCTAAAGTAATAGAGAAATGCTCCATTTATTGCTAATTTATTTCCATTTTCTATGACTTTCATTATTACAAGTAGTTTACAAAGGAATCATTATCTTAATAGTGAAACAAGTTCTGTTCCAAAGATCTCCTCTGAGGTACAACACACTGGAATTGTAGAAAAAGACCTATGTATCAGAGACAGTTATAACTGCCCCTTTTCATTTTTATTAAAAACCAAGCTCTGCAGCAGATGTGCATCAAAGATATTTTAAAGATTTAAGTGCGTAAGCATGGGAGAATTCCAGTGCAAACAGTTCCTTTAAAGTACTTTAGTGCATGCTGAGTTGTGGGAGGGACCTGGAGAGGCCTCTTAATCTTGCTTAGATCTTTCCATTAGTAGAGTGTTATAAAATTACCTTCAGCACGATGAGAAAAGTGGTCTTACTGGGAGAAGCTTGCCTTCTTCCCGAATTATCTTTTGCTCCACTGAAGTTTAGTAAACCATCCTAAATAAAGAAACAACTCCAGCTGCAATGAATGAGTTTCAGCTTGGGATTATTTTATTAAATATTGAAGATTTTATTTTTTGAAAGCATATGGCATACAAATGTTGAGAATTTCCAAAAAAAGCCAACTTTTCATCGGAAAAGCATTCCAAGTTTTCGGCGCATAAATGTTGGTTAAAGTTGAGTATTTAAAATGAAAATATGTTGTTTGAGTCTTAGAGTGCAATTGAATCACCACAAAGTGAGTGTATATAAATGTCTATAACAAAGTCGATGCAAGCTCACCATAGCCATACTAAGAATCATGGTGGTTCCAGTTATGAGGTCATTAAAGTGAATAATGTGTATCTGGTGTGACACATGCTTATGGGTGTTCTGTATGCCACATAAAGACAAAGTCTAGAGGAAGGAGGATTTAGGTAACAAAGGAGCTGATTCAACAGAATTAAGGAAACTGCCAAAGAAAGATGCAAAAATTCTGTTAGCCCTAGAAATGTCCATTTTTTAAGGAATCAAATTCCACTTTACTTTTACTGGTAGGATTCAGTCTTACCTGTTTAGTAATGTAATTATTATAAAACATTACAATTAATTAACAATTGCAAATTAATAACAATTATGCATTGCAAATTAATTGTATATTAATTTGCTTCTAAGTGAACTTTTTTATATATAAGAATTAGATTTTTAGATGGCATCGATTTTTAACATTAAATTTTTTTTTTTTTTATTCTTACCTAACCATTACACAGCTCAAGTACAGAAAAAGCAAATAATGACAAGAGGTAGAAACAAAAAATGTGGTTTTCATTTTACAGGGAAATGAATGTATTTCTGATTTTCTCTCTTGCTTCCATTTTATCAGATTTTGTAATAGAGGAAGGGTCTCCTCTTAGTGATTACCAGTGTGACTGCCAGAAAAAATAGACTTTTTATTTTAGAAACAGTCCTGTACACTATCCATGCATATCGGACACGATCGGCATGGTGAAGCAATTTCTACCTTGAGCCCAGCTACTAACAAGATAATTTAGTATAAGGACCTTCATTTCAATGGATCATATCTGCAATACGAGGGTAATTATATGTATACTGTAATATATGTGAGGTGAAAGTAATGTTTTGAGGTAATTTTTACAAGATAAAATCCTATACAATTGCTGGTGATTATTCCTACATTGCCAATCTAAAGACATTGCTCAAATTAGGTCATGGGAAGCCATTCTCCCTCCCTCTCTAGTTTATAGCTAGAGAGCGTTATTTCCCTCCACTTTATTTTATAGGGGGGGAATCCAGCTGTGAAAGCCCACACTAAATTAGAAGACTAGAAAAACAAAGATTGGAATGAAGTTCCCATTCCATTGCCGCCACCCACCCAAGTTATCCCTACCATCACCCCATATTTATCACAAGGATTTTATGTGATGAAGCGTTCCATAAATCAACTCAAGGATTTACAAGAAGTCTTTTTGATTTCATAGATTTAAACATAGATTGAAGGCTTGGAAAAATATTGTACCATTTTTATAAAATACTAGCTTAACTGAAACACCATTAAATAGTAGAGAAACAATAAATAAACCAGCATTCCAACCCAGACATATCATTAAGGGAGGAAGCAATCAGATCTGTAAAGTACTCCTACATTATAGGAGGGTGAGCTCTTGCAAACCAGATGTTATGATTTTTGTTTGGCCTTTGTATTGCACAATATGTTCTAAGGTACTCTCATAGCAAAGCTTCACTTAACCCAAGTACTTTTGTTTCTCCCAACTCTGAATGATGTATGCAATTTAAAATGCTCTAGCATTGGCCTTCCATGGCCTCAAATGAATACTGTCCATCTGATTTTGATGATTTCTTTTGAAATCAACAGTGTCCCTAAAGTAAAAGTTTACACTTTGTTATTTTTTTCATGTGCCAATTTTTTTTTGGTCTGATGTAAATTGGAATCTTAGAACTCTTTCTAAATTTTGATCATCTTTTAGACATGTTACTATTCCTAAAGTTTTATGAGGAAGACTTGATGTGAATCATTTCAGACATGCTTCAATAAAGTTTCACTTTGTTGGTATCTTTGTTAGATGTTTGGGACTGAGAAGTGAGTAAACAGAGCAGCACACAAAGGCCAGAAGGCATCAACAAATATTTACCCAGAGTTTCTTCGAAGGTGGTACAAAGGGGAAGTATTCTGATTTCTGCTTTGGAGGTAGTGATGACCTGAATGCACAAATGATCATGTATGAGCTTGAGTCAATGTAAACTAAAGATCAATATAAAGAAAACTGACTTCGAAATCTGTAAACCTAGTTTAGAATTCTCATAGCACACTTACTAGCTATCTGACCCTAGTAAATTATGAAATCTCTGTAAACTCTGGTTTTCCCAGAACAAATAAAAGCTAGTGTTATTAATGAACAATTCTGAGTGGGATTAACTTTTTTGTCTTAATCACACATATGTCTGTCACATAGTCTGTGACAGGGAAAACCATCCATCCGCTCTGTTTCCTTATCAGTAAAATGCTAGAAGTTCCCTTTAAGGAGTTTCGAGCCAGCAGGAGGGAAAATACCACAGAAATCCAATTATTGTATGGAGAATGGTTAGGGACAGTGATGTTAAAGTTCAATTATAATTTAACAGTAGGCATGTGCTTTCAGAGAAACAGGATAACTTTACTAATGTCTTCTTCAGTTGTGGAAATTAGCAAAAATCCAAGAGCAAATTCTGCTAAAAAAAAAAGAGAGATAGAGAATGATTATTAGTTTGCTACAGATGCCTTAATAAAATACTACAAACTAGGTGGGTTAAACAACAGAAATCTATTTCTCCACATTTCTGGAGGCTAGGCAGACCAAGATCAAAGAGCTAGTAGATTTGTTTTCTTCTGAAGTCTTTCTCCTTTGCTTGGAGATGGCTTCTCACTGTATTCTCCTGTAATCATTCCTTGGTCTGTGTATTAGCTGCATTTTAGTCTCTTCTTCCTATAAGGACACCAGTAATATTAGGTCAAGTTTCAACTCCACGATCTCTTTTTACCTTAACTAACTCTTTACAGACCCTATGTCAAAATATGGGCACATTCTCTTTTTTTTTTTTTGAATTGTAGTCTCACTCTGTTGCCCATACTGGACTATAGTGGCATGCTCGTGGCCACTGTAGTCTTGATCTGCTGGGCTCAGACGATTCTTCCACCTCAGCCTTCCAAATAGCTGAAATCACAGGCACACACCACCATGCCCTGCTAATTTTTTGATTTATTATAGAGGCGAGGTCTCGCCATGTTTCTCAGGCTGGTCTTGAACCCCTGAGCTCTGGCAATCCTCTCACCAACGCCTCCCAAAGTGTTGGGATTACAGATGTGAGTCACCATGCGGGTTAAAATGCAGTCACATGCTGAGGTATGGGGGTTTAGGACTTCAACATATGAATGTGAGAAGGACAGAATTTTGCTTATAACAAATTGTTTTCCACAAAATCCTAAGGTCAATGACACAGTAGGCAAAGTCCTAAGCAACCAATGATAGGATGCAAGTGACAGTGTGTGTGTGGTTGGAGGGTGTAGGCTTCAAGGGAAGGCAGTTGGCTTGACCAGAGTGGCTATTTTTTGCAGGACTTTTTACATTAACTCAACCATTTATTACTAGTTCATATTTATATGTAGCCACCATGATTTTATTCTGATAATCCTTTTTGCTCTAGGACAGTTGACATAAGTACAATACTTAATATTTCTCCCCCCCCCCAAATGAGCTAGAAATATATAAAGGAAACGGAGAATTACCTAAAACAAATTCTAGCTGAACAATGCTAATGTTTACAATATGAAAATATGGATTTTTAGCAAATGTTGAAAATAAGAACCATGGGTCTAACTTAGTAGTTTGACACATGTGGATGTGAGAACGTGAATGTGAGAAGAATGTGGATGTGTTTGGTTATACTTTGTGGGATTATAGATTTAAAAACAAGACTAAAATGTTTCTGAAATTTGTTTTATATTTCCTAGTATTGATTTGGCCAAATACAACTTTTCTCTTTGTATTCACAGGTGAATTGCATTATCCTTAGTCATAGATTTATGATTTTATACAAAAGAATAACAACATGATTGCCATAGTGCTACATGTGCTGGTGTTATATTCTTCTATTAGTGATGAGGAAGTAAGATGAGCCATTTATTCCACCAAAGGAATTGGTTTTTACAATGTATAGCACTGTGATATGTCTGTGATTATGGATATGTTTCAAGTATTTGCGATCTTATTCAAAATACACAGGTAAAGCACTGAGCAAAAACTTTTATTGTAAAAAGTATGAGAAAGAATGGGCAGATACAGGGAATATGAGTTTTATATATTCTTATATTAAAATCAAATTTTGGAATATTATCAGGTATTTCCTCATGGTATTAAGTCATTAGAGGTATTGGGCTCTTTAGTTGACTGGGTAAATTAAGCATCTTTGCTTAATTTTATATGTTATTTGCATTTTTAATATTTTTTTCATGTATCATTTTAATCAAAGGTCAGAATAAACTCAATTCCGTGCAGCTACTTGTAAAATGCAAGATAAGAACATTTGAACTATATAATGATTCATAATTAGAAGTCTGATAAATGATTCTTTTGCATATTTTAAGATGCATCTTCAGAAAAGTTATAGAAGATAGTCTGAGCAATTATTTATAAAAATTAAGGTTGCTATTAAAATCTCTTTAAAACGCACCATGATTTATCTGGATTGGGCTTTATGTCACTGTTGCCATGTGTTATGGGTTGAATTATGTCTCCACCTAATTTAAATATTGATGTCTTAACCCCCAGTACCTCAGGGTGTGACCTTCTTTGGAAACAGGATCATTCAGATGTAAGTAGTTAAGATAAGGTCATAGTAGAGTAGATGGGTCCCTAATCCAATATGACTCACGTCCTTTTCAAAGGAATCCTTGTGGATAAGGGTACATATACAGACAGAAAACCACATGAACATGAAGACGGCACTCTATAAACTTAGGAGAGAGCCCTGGGACAGATATTTTCCTTACAGGCCTCAGAGAGAATCAACACAACCCACACCATGATTTCAGACTTCTACTCTCTAGGACAGTGAGACAATACATTTGTGTTGTTTAAAGCCACCTGGTTTGTGGTACCTTTATTTATGTATTTTTTTAACAGCAGCCTAGAAAGCGACTACACCAAGTCTCCAGTCTTGTGGTTTTTGTTTCTTTTTTCACTGAAGAACATAGCATTGTAAAGATAGTTACCGATGATATATTCTTTTCCAAGTTTCTTTTCCACTGTGGAGATCTTGCCAAGATATCATAACATTTAAACATGTGAATGTTTTCCAATGAATATTCAGCTTTTAAAAATAGTCCCTAATTAAAATGCTAACTCTAATGACAAAAAAAAAAAAAAATTGGCTAGATGTGGTGGCACACACCTGTAGTCCCAGCTACTCAGAAAGTTGAAGCAGAAGGTTCTCTTGAGCCCAGGATGTGGAGGCTGTGGTGAGCCATGATTGTGCCGGTGCACTCCAGCCTAGGCAACAGAGTAGCACCTCACCTCAAAAAAACATTTGTGTGTGTGTATATACATTTTTTACATTATATATACAATAACAATATACATATATATAATATAAAAAATGTCTCCAGGGAAGAGTCAATTATGAGTTATTAAAAAAAGCCCTTAGGTCAGGCGTGATGGCTCATGCCTATAATCCCAGGACTTTGGGAGGCCGAGGCAAGAGGATTGCCTGAACCTGGGAGTTTGAGAACGGCCTGGGCAACGTCACTGACCACATCTCTACAATACATCCAAAAACTAGCTGGGCAACATGGCATGCCCAGCTACTGTAGTCCCAGCTACTCAGGATATTGAGAAGGACGGATCGCCTGAGCCCAGCAGGTTGAGGCTGTGGTAGCCAAAATCACGCCACTGCACTATAGCCTGGTGACAGAGTCAGACTCCATTTCAAAAAAAAAAAAACACTTAAAGATTGCTTGTTTGCAAATAGAAAGTCTTTGTTTCTTCTTTATGGTCTATTTTTGTAAAATGTTCACAAAATCAAATTTCAAAGTCAAACAGAATTGCTTATAAAAATGACTGTGGTGTGTGTGTGTGTGTGTGTGTGTGTGTGTGTGTGTGTGCATGCGTGCTGAGGTGTTAGGGAATCTCTTAATGTCCTTGAGTCTAAGGTGAAAAATGGGTATAAAAATGCTTAATTTAAAAGATGGTTCCGAGAAGTAAATCAGATAATTTAAGACAGTACCTGTTTTTATAATTTAAGCATTTTTTTTAAAGTTGAGGCACAATTTACATGTAAAGTGGACAAATCTTAACTGGACAACTTGATACATATTTACATATTATATACTTAGTGTCAGATAAAAATATAGAACTTTTCCATTATTTTATTTTTAAGGGGTTTTTTTGTGTCTCTTTCCTCTCAGTAGTCTTTATTTTGACTTTTATAATCATAGATTGTCATTATTCAATTTCACACAAATAAAATAATTCTATAAATAGATACAGTATGTAGTTTGTTCTTGCTTCCTTTGCTCATAACCTCTATTTTGCTCATTTAGGTCATTGTATGTAAATAATTTTTGTATTGCTGTATAGTATTTTATTATATAAATATACCACAATATGGTTATTCACTTATATATTGATTATAGAACTAAATATGAGATGAAAAACAATAAAGATTTGCAAAAGAAAAGGCTTGGACTTAAAATTAAAATCTTTTGTTTATCAACAATGCATTGCTAAAAAAGAATAAGCAAGTCACAGTTTGAAAGAGTTCTACAATACTTATAATTAAAAAATAACTCATCGTGTATACAGAACTCTTATAATTAATAAGAAAAAGACAAATGACCCAATTTTTAAAAATGGCAGACTACTTAAGTAAACGCTTCTCAGAAGAGGATATTCAAATAGCCAGCAGTCACATGAAAAGTGCTAGACATCATTTCTCAAGAAGAAAATGTGATATAAAACCAAAATGATGTACTATTATACTCTCTTCAAAATGAGCAAACTTTAAAAAGTCCGTTGATACCAACTGTCACATGGAAAGTGGTGGAAATGAAATTCACATATATTACTGACAGGATGCTAAATTTGTTTGGAAAATCGTTTGATATTGTATAGTAAAGTTAAATATATGCCTACCTCTATGACCTTACAGTCACATTTTTTTCCTGTTTTTTTCAATGATTATTAGAATACACATTCACCAAAATATATGTACAAGAATGCTTATAGAGCCATTATTGATAACCCCAATCTGGAAACAAATCGAATAACCATCCAACTAAAGGGAAAGAAGAAACTGAAGCATACAGTAACTATTAGTCATCGTCAGTACCATTATGATTTTGGGTTTTTCCTCCAAATGTATACTATCTACTAGATATCACATTTTTGTTTTACATGTGTCCCTTTCCACATTTATTCTTTGGACACGTAGGGAAGAAAGAGTTATTTAGACAGATTATTCTGTTGGGATGAGGAATGGACTTTTATAAATATCTGCACATTTAAAACAATAGTCAACCCCTTTCCTAGTCTTTCACTTCCTAAATCTACTTTGGTCAGTTTCTTTCATGACTCATTCAGTATACTCCTACTGGAGACTTATGCTATGCTTTCCTGTATTTATAAGACATTTTGCAATTGCAGTTGCTTTAGATGTGAATCCTGATATGTAGGAATCAGTGAGAGCAGGAGAGGGGAATGAAAGCTAATTTTCCGTAATAGTATTGAACTATCTCATCATATAATTATTTATTTTAAAAGTAAGATACTCTATGTTAGTAAATCCCAAATGCCTGATGAGGCATCCTCTTTTTCAAATTTTAAGGAATTCATATAGCTAATATTGTACGGGGTATCCTGTGATCTCCATCTGTGTTTGCTTTTCTAATTCTTATTTCAAGTTTTTGTCACAATCATATCTGAAGTTCAGTTAATATTATCTCTTTTTGGTCATCACTGTCCCAGAGGAAGGGCTGTACATGAAAACAGGGCAGTTAACTTAGAAATGAATATTGGACACTCATATGCTAAATACCTTTCAGTCCCCTCCCACCAGCACAAATCCCTTACTGGACCATTTCATCTCCCAGTTTCAGCTGCTTGTCATTCATTAGATCTTTCACTCTGCGACTCTACCCTTTTTCTCTCCTTTCTCAGTTCCCAAAATAGAATTTCTCTGGTCTCCTTGAGTTCATACATGACAACAGTCCTTTCCCCAATAATCCTTTCCCGAACCCTGGGCCTGTCACAAGACATTGAGATTAATATCACTTAAAGAATTTGTCTTTCAGCTACCAGACCTGTCTCTCTCATCTTTGTGACTGGCCCATCCAACCATCCGGTCATCAGGGAGGTGAGAGACAAACTCCATCACCATGGCAATAGTTATGTGTCTAGCCCACCCTGGTGTCCATTACCATGATGTCAGTTCCTGTCCTTTCCCGTCTCTTTTGTGATGACATAAAACACAGCACCAACCAATCACCTTAATGAACTGCACCCATCAAAGGAAAGGCTTAAAAGCATTCCACCACAAGCAGGGCTTGCTTGTGTGAAGCTCTGACCTGAACACGCTTTTCTCTAAAATCTGGCTCCCTCCCTAATCTGAGGAAAGGTGAATCTTCTCTCTTCTCTCTATCTCTAATCTACTTTCTAAATAAAATATATTTTCCAATCTAATTTTTGTGCAATTTTCTGCATCTTACCTGTCTCCCTGGCCTATCCCACACATTGAACATTTCCTTTGTTTAATCCTGCACTCTTGCTATCTATTCTTGCTTAGTAGTTGTATCAGTCAATTTCTGTGTTGCTATAAATACCTGAGTAAAGAAAAGAGATTTATTTGGTTCGTAGTTCTGCATGGTGCCAGCATCTGCTCTGCTTCTGGGTTGGCCTCAGGAAGCTTACAATTATTATGAAGGGTGATGAGGGAGTAAGAATGTCACATGGAGAGAGCAAAAGCAAGAGAGACAGAAGCTGGTACCACGTTCTTTTTAAACAACCAACTCTTGTGTGCCAGAGTAGAGTGAGAACTCATACCTCCGGAATGGTACCCTCACGATCCAATCATCTCACACTAGGCTCCTCCTCCAACACCAGGGATTACATTTCAGCATGAAATTTGGAGGGGACAGCCATCCAAACTATATCAGTAGTCTTGCTGTCACATTTAAATTTTTTTTTTATTTTCTGTGTGGCCAGTTAGATGCTTACAAAATGGTAGACGTTACAGTTGTAGGGGTGCAAGTAATTCATCCCCAAAATGTGGCATTTCACCTCAAGGTCTGTCCCAAGCTGTTTCCTCTTTCTGTTAAAATTATCTATTGCTACGCCGGGCATGATGACTCGTGCCTGTAATCCCAGCACGTCGGGAGGCACAGGCGAGAGGATTGCCTGAGCCCAGGGGGGTTCAAGACCTGCCTAGGCAAATTGGTGAGACCTCGTCTCTACAATAAATTTTTTAAAAAATTAGCCAGCAAGGGTGGCTCATGCTTGTAATCCCAGCACTTTGGGAGCGGAAGCAGGAGGATTACCTGAGCCCAGGGGTTTGAGACAAACCTGGGCAACTTGGTGAGATCTCATCTCTACAGTAAGTCAGAAAATTAGCTGGTGGGCTGGCGCATGCCTGTAGTTCCGGCTATTTGAAAGCATGAGGCAGAAGGATTTCCTGAGTCCAGCAGATCGAGGCTGCGGTGGCCATCAACCTGCCACTGCACTCCAGCCTGGGTGACAGAGTGAGACCCTGACTCAAAAAAAAAAACCCCCAAATTATCTGTTGCAGGTAAGGAAAGGAAGAACCCGTTTACAAAATAACACCTCTCTCAGGTTCAGTCAGCTTCCAAGGAGAACTATTTGCAAGTCATTTTCTGTTTCCCCATCCATTCATTCTCCCAACCATCTGTTGCCCCTCTGTAGAATTCCTCTTCCTCTCCCTTCCATAATCTTCATATGTTACTTAGATGAAGAACACTTCCATTCTCTTCTGACAAATACCAGAAGGATCAATGGCTGAAGAGGTAGTACTAAATACATGGACTAAATACATTTACTAAAATTCAAGTCCCCACTCTTTCTGTAATCTCAAGATGGTATTTAAGATTTTGAAACTCAACCCGGCTCGGTGGCTCAGCCTGTAATCCTGCGCCTTTGGGAGGCTGAGATGAGTGGATGGCCTGAGCCCGCGGGGTCGAGACCC